>NC_057403.1:30461618-30721618 GCF_019320065.1 Cervus canadensis | reverse complement strand
TCTTTGGTGTAAACGAGAATAACCACAGGCTCTCTCTCTAACCAGAGTCTGTGAGTTGTTTCCTTCATTCTGATTGGACACACTCAGGTCACCTGCCACTCTTGGACCAATAATAGATCCTAAGAGAGTGGAGTACATTGTTTGGCTTAGAAGATCATGTGCATTTCCTGGGTCTGGGATCAATAATTTAAAAAAGGTAGGAAAATAGTCAAACAGAACTGGGGCTCTGTTGGAAAGGTGGAAAGTGTTGGGGAGGAGACAAGTGGTGTCATTACTCAGATCTTATAGTTTATCAAAAGAAGTAAGAAAACTGGATTTTAGATGAAATCTCACAATTTCAAATAAAGACAATTTTTTTTTTCCCCCTAAGAACTCTGTGACGGTCAATAACGTGTGGCCCAGGGAAGCATAATTAGGCAAGATCTGAAGGTAGACCTTGGGTTTCCAGTTTGGAGTTCCTGAGGCAGTAAAACGAAGGAGGTGATGAGTGGATTGTATCATTGGAGAAGGACAATCAGGATGGTCAAGAACCCTGGAATGAGAAACTCATGGTGTCTTTGTTCTTTCGTCTCATGACTGCCTGGGAATAACACATGGAATAGATTTCAGTGGGCCCCCAATAGCACCTCAGAGACCTTTAAAAGGTCAAGAGCTTCCTTAAGAACTTAACTTACTACCTGAGAGTAACTTGGGTGCTACGAAAAATCAAGATTAATGTTCATTGGAAATTAAATCCTGCCTTTTTACCCTTAGGAAAATTCTAAATGTTAGCAGAAGCACGGATCAGCTGAGAAAGCTACAGGTTTTCTGTTCCAAAAATGCTTTTGTTGCTAATTAAAATTAGTCTAATTTTGAAATGATCATACCATTAAAGAGTATTTCAACTGATATTGATTTGATGATACCTACAAACATCTTAGAATAAAGAAGCTGGTGTTTCAGTATAAGGCGCTCTGATTAAACATAGATCTATGCAACTGATGACATGAGCTCCTGATACTTTTTCATTCATTTTTTTCTCCCAGCGTGAAATAATTATGAATACCTCACTCTATGCAATTCACGTTTATTTTATTTTTTTACAGGGATAGAGGATGGCTGGATAAAGTGCTAGTTCTTTGCTTGTCTATGATATTGCTCCAGCAATATCTTAATTAAGTCTAGAGTCAAGATGAAATATGTGTCCAAAGTATGTTTCTAATCCTTTCAAACTTGCAGTTTTGATGTGTGAGCCTGGGCCAAGTCTTTAGAATGGTGTCTATTACGTCAATAAATCTTCTGAGACATGTCAGCTAGAACATTGACACCTTTGGTGGGAAGGAGGGCTGGCTTTCAGAGAGGTTGGGGGTGGGGAACCATCTCAGAGAGTTTTCTCTTTATTCCCTAGGGCAGACCCTTTGCCACATTGTCTACTCTTCATAAATATACCGTTCATTCATGGCCACTTCCTTCTATTTGTTTGGCAAGTCAACTCTACACCCTCAGTCAAAACTCTAACCACCTGCAAATATCTACACTGATAGCTATCCCTTGCAGAATTCAAGTAAACATAGATCTTTCTCTTCTTTACCATTTGCGAAAGTTACCAATGATGCCAACCATCTTGAAAGTCAAGCAAATTCCCTCAGCAGATTTTACCTTAGTACATGCATTCAACAAATATTTATAGAGCCCATTCTCTGTGAGAGGTACTATTTGTGTTAGAAAGACATGCTAATCTTTCCCAGAAACAGCTTCACAAACACACCTGTAAATAGCATTTTACCAGGTATGTGGGCATCCCTGAGCCCAGTCAAGTCGATGCACAGAGTTAACCATCAAGGCTACTTGAGGCTGAGGGCTGGAGCAAGTCCCTCTGAGAAGTGCATTTCCAGGATGCCCATCGAGGCCTGGGGTCTGTGCGGCCCTCCCTCGTGAAAACATGGCTGGCCGCTGGTCCTCTGCCACCTCCACCCCTGCGTCCAGCCCAGTGGCTGCCGTTCACCAAAGGCTGCCCTTTCTGGGAAGGCCCATCCAAACTAAACAATATGGAGCCAAACAGCCTTGAACCCACCACTGTAGCCTTGGATTTAGGCTATTCTCTGTGAGTCTCATCTCTCCCCTGGTCATAGCAGAATTCTAAAATCTGGACTTAATTGTTGCAAGACGTGGGGCACAGACCGGATGAATTAGGGAAGAGGAAGGACTCTGGCAAAGAGTCGGACGTGACCAAGTGCTGAACAATGGTAACAACGAGGACAATAAGTATCAACAATTTCTGTACCTTGAGGTCTCTCAGAACCTTTAAAATATGTTGTCTCATTGAATCCTCCTAATAACTCTTTAGGGCAAATATTTGATCCCTCATTTTAGAGAAAGAAACTGAGGTTCAGAAGGGCTGAGTGACTTCTCTAAGGAGTCAGAGTTAACAGAGCCAGGACTTAGACTCCAGTCTGCGCGGCCCCAACCCCATGTGTCCCTACTGCACCCTGCTTTGTGCACACAGCCCCAGCCACAGAATTTGGGGCGTCTCTTTCCTATCACCCTCGTGGCCATGCTGAGTCAGCCCTTGTTATGCCTTGCTTCTCCAGGAACACTTTGAGGATAGCCAATGTCAGAGCTGGCATCTGAGGTCTCTGACTGCTGGCCTGCTTCTGGGGGAACCTGGCAGGAAGGCAGCAGCACCACCAGAAATTGCTGGTCACAGCCGCTCATCTGGGTGCGTGGAAAACACTCCTCAGGGAAGGATCGGAGCTGCTGTCCTATGCTGGTCCCTCCTCAGCAGCCGGGCTTGAGCATCCTCCAGTGGGTCTCCATAGTGATGATAACAACTATGAAGATTACCTCTCATTGGTCATCTTTTGGTGGACCTTTAAGGCTCAGAATTTCCTGTATGTCTTAGCTAATTTCCCCTACCACCTGCTGCTCCAAGGTTAAGTCTGTTGTAATACATTTGTTTTCTAAGGAGGGGCACATTGACATGGATAAAAGCTCCCTTAAGAATCAACAGTCTTTCAGATGATGCAGAGGGCTGGGTCTTGGCCTGGAAGTAGAGAAGTTTCTAGAGTTATTTTAAACATCTTCTCTGTAATACCTTGGGAAGTGTTCAACAAAGCTTGTTCCCTTTCCATTCATCTGAGCCTGGCTTCTGTCAGTTGCTGTGCTTTTCAAAATTGCTGTCAATCTCCCACTTCTTGAATCAGCTAATTATCCAGTTGACTGTTGGTTTGAACAGATGAAAACCCAAATTGTGTAGGATCTCACCCATTTCTCTGCAAGTCAATTCTGTCAACATGTACCACGGCCCTGCAGCCTTGCCCAACGCAGGAGGGGTGGGATGGGGAAGAGGAAGCTGGGGGGTCTCCCGAAGAAAAGAAAGGCCTGTGCCTTCTCTTGGCGATAGAATAGGGAGTAGCAGCTCTGCTCTCAGCTCTGTTACTCACACAGTCCTGTAACAGGAGGGAAAGGGGCAGGGCACAACTTTGAAAGGATGACATAGCCCAAGGACACAGCATAAGCCAATTAGAATCAAGTGGCACTGAGATGGCAGACAAGACTAGAACTGATCCTCAATTGGGAAGTGAAATGACACACCCAGAGGTGCCATGACAGTTCCAAGTCACAGTTAAGAGACCAAGGTGTGGGCGGTGGCCCAGATCCTGGATATCTCTACCCCGTCACAAAAATGATTGGAATAATCTTCCCACTCATTAGCATATGAAATTACCAGCCTATAAAAACTAACCACTCAAATTTCAGGGCCACATTTGTCCTCTGCGATGGCCCACATTCTATTTGAGGAGTGTGTGTCTCTCCGTATCTGAATAAATCCACTTCTAATCTATTACTTTGTCTATCACTGATTTCTTTCTGCAATGAGACATCAAGAACCCTAGCTTCATTAGATCCTGAAACCAGGTACTGTGGGTGTTGTCTAGGTTTGAGTCCCAGCCACCTGGGTTCAAGTCCCAAGCAGGGCTTTGGCTAGGTTCAAGTCCCAGTCATGTGGATTCAAGTCCCAAGTAGGGTTTTGGCTGGGTTCGAGTCCCTGCCACGTGGGTTCAAGTCCCAATCTGAGGCAAATGGTTTCAGTCCTAGGATGCAGCAAGGGGCTGCTGGAGGCACCAAGGAGAACAGACCATGCTGTGGGGACAGGGGCTCTGGCTGCAAAAGGCTTGGAAGCCCAGCATGTGGCATAAGGCCTCTTGGAGGAGGTCACCACTAGCCCCACCGTAGAACCACCTAGCAGACAAGCCACAAACTGGAGAGCAATTATGCCAAAGAAGTTCTTGCACTGTTAGGAAGGTTCTAGGGCCCACGAGAGATATCCCAACCTGGGCATCTGGCAAAGGGACTGAGAAGCCCCAGGAAACTGGACTTTGAAGGGCAGTGGGATTTGATATAGAACTTCCAGAGGACTGAGGAAATAGACTCTTGGAGGGCACAAACAAAGCCTAGTGCTCACCAGGACCCAGGAGAAAGGAGCAGTGACCCCACAAGAGACGGAGCCAGACTTGCCTGTGAGTGTCCAGGAGTCTCCAGTGGAGGCATGGGTCGACACTGGCCTGTCGCAGGGTCAGGGGCACAGAATGCAACAGTCCTGGGAACCACGGCACGCTGCCATAGTCCTTTTGAAGAAAGTCGCTACTGCCATTACCCCTCCATAGTTTGGCCTCAAGCCAAACTACAAGGGAACACAGCCTCGTCCATCAACAGGAAATTGGATTAAAGATTTACTGAGCACAGCCCCGCCCATCAGAGCAAGACTCAGTTTAGATTCCCCCACAGCCAGTCCCTCTCATCAGGAAGCTTCCACAAGCTTATTATCCTTATCCATCAGAGGGTAGACAGAATGAAAACCACAATCACAGAAAACTAACCAAACTGATCACATGGATCATGGCGTTGTCTAACTCAATGAAACTATGAGCCATGCCATGTAGGGCCACCCAAGATGGGTGGGTCATGATGGAGTATTCTGACAAAATGCGGGCCACTGGAGAAGGGAATGGCAAACCACTTCAGGATTCTTTCCTTGAGAACCTCATGAACAGTATGAAAAGGCAAAAAGACATGATACTGAAAGATGAACTCCCTAGGTCAGTAGGTGCCCAATATGCTACTGGAGAAGAATGAAGAAACTCCAGAAAGAATGAAGAGACAGAGCCAAAGCAAAAACAATGCCCAGTTGTGGATGTGACTGGTGATGGAAGTAAAGTCCAATGCCTTAAGAACAATACTGCCCAAGAACCTGGAATATTAGGCGTATGAATCCAGGTAAGTTGGAAGTGGTCAAATAGGAGATGGCAAAAGTGAACATCAACATTTTAGGAATCAGTGAACTAAAATGGACTGGAATGGGTGACTTTAGCTCAGATGACCATTATATCTACTACTGTGGGCAAGAATCCCTTAGAAGACATGGAGTAGCCCTCATAGTCAACAAAAGAGTCTGAAATGCAGTACTTGGGTGTAATCTCAGAAACGACAGAATGATCTCTCTTCGTTTCCAAGCAAACCATTTAATGTCACAGTAATCCAGGTCTATGCCCCAACCAGCAATGCTGAAGCAACTGAATGGTTCTATGATGACCTACAAGACCTTCTAGAACTAACAACAACAACAATAACAAAAGATGTCCTTTTCATCATAGGTGACTGGAATGCAAAAGTAGAAGTCGAGAGATACTGCAAGTTTGGCCTTGGAGAAAAAAATGAAGCAAGGCAAAGACTAACAGAATTTTGCCAAGAGAACACATGGGTCACAGCAAACACCCTCTTCCAACAGCACAGAGATCACTCTACACATGGACATCACCAGATGGTCAATACTGAAATCAGATTGATCATATTGTTTGCAGCCAACAATGGAGAAGCACTATATAGTCAGCAAAAACAACAAGACCAGGAGCTGACTGTGGCTCAGATCATGAACTCCTTATTGACAATTCAGATTTAAATTGAAGACAGTAGGGGAAACCACTAGACCACTCAGGTATGACCTAAATCAAATCCCTTATGATTGTACAGTGGAAGTGACAGATCCAAAGGATTAGGTCTGATAGACAGAGTGCCTGAAGAACTATGGATGGAGGTTTGTGACATTGTACAGAAGGTGGTGATCAAAACCATTCCCAAGAAAAAGAAATGCAAAAAGGAAAAATGGTTATCTGAGGAGGCCTTACAAATAGCTGAGAAAAAAAGAGAAGCAGAAGGCAAAGGAGAAAAGGAAAGATATATCCATTTGAATGCAGGATTCCAAAGAATAGAATTTGGACAAAAAAGAAAGCCTTCCTAAGTGATCCCTGCAAAGAAATAGAGGAAAATAATAGAATGGGAAGGACTAGAGATCTCTTCAAGAAAATTAGAGATACCAAGGGAACATATCATGCAAAGATGGGCACAAGAAAGGACAGAAACAGTATGGGCCTAACAGTGGCAGAATATATTAAGAAGAGGTAGCCAGAATACACAGAAGACTTATACAAAAAGTTCTTAATGACCCAGGTAACCACGATGGTGTGATCACTCATCTAGAGCCAGACAACCTGGAGTGTGAAGTTAAGTGGGCCTTAGGAAGCATCCCTACAAACAAAGCTAGTGGAGGTGATGAAATTCCAGTTGAGCTACTTCAAATCTTCAGAGATGATGCTATGAAAGTGCTGCATTCAATATGCCAGCATATTTGGAAAACTCAGCAGTGGCCACAGGACTGGAAAATATCAGTTTTCATTCCAATCCCAAAGAAAGGCAATGCCAAAGAATGCTCAAACTACTGCACAATTGCACTCATCTCACACACTAGCAAAGTAATGCTCAAAATTCCCCAAGCGAGACTTCAATAGTACATGAACTGAGAAATTCCAGAAGTTCAAGCTGGATGTAGAAAAGGCAGAGGAACCAGAGATCAAATTGTCAACATCCACTGGATCATAGAAAAAGCAAGGGAATTCCAGAAAAACATCTACTTCTGCTTCATTGACTATGCCAAAGTCTTTGACTGTGTGGATCATAACCAACTGTGGAAAATTCTTCAAGAGCTGGGAATACCAGACCACCTTACCTACCTCCTGAAAAATCTGTATACAGGTCAAGAAGCAACAATTAGAACCAGACATGGAATGATAGACAGGTTCAAAATTTGGAAAGGATTATGTCAAGGCTATATATTGTCACTGTGCTTATTTAACTTATATGCAGAGGACATCATACGAAATGCCAACCTGGATGAAGCACAAGCTGGAATCAAGATTGCCAGGAGAAATATCAATAATCTCAGACATGCAGATGACACTGCCCTTATGTCAGAAGGTAGAAGTGAAGAAGAACTAAAAAGCCTCTTGATGAAAGTGAAAGAGGAGAGTGAAAATTTGGCTAAAACTAAACATCCAAAAAATGAAGATCATGGCATCCAGTCCCATCACTTCATGGCAAATACATGGGGAAACAATGGAAACAGAGACAGACTTTATTTTTTGGGGCTCCCAAATCACTGAAGATGCTGACTCTAGCCGTGAAATTAAAAGATGCTTGCTCCTTGGAAAAAAAGCTATGACCAACCTAGAAAGCATATTAAAAAGCAGAGACATTTCTTTGCTGACAAGCTCTGTCTAGTCAATTCCCAGTAGTCATGTATGGACGTGAGAGTTGAACTATAAAGAAAGCTAAGCGCCAAAGAATCGATGCTTTTGAACTGTGGTGTTGGAGAAGACTCTTGAGAGTTCCTTGGACTGCAAGGAGATCCAACCAGTCAATCCTAAAGGAAATCAGTCCTGAATAATCCTTGGAAGGACTAATGCTGAAGCTGAGCTCCAATACTTTGGCCATCTGATGCTAAGAACTGACTCACTGGAAAAGACCTTAATGCTGGGAAAGATTGAAGGCAGGAGGAGAAAGGGATGACAGAGGATGAGCTGGCTGGAATGCATC
The DNA here is from genome assembly GCF_019320065.1 of Cervus canadensis. Taxonomy (NCBI): domain Eukaryota; kingdom Metazoa; phylum Chordata; class Mammalia; order Artiodactyla; family Cervidae; genus Cervus; species Cervus canadensis. Next base: position 30,713,710 of record NC_057403.1, on the reverse strand, counting down.
ACCAACTCGATGGACATGAGTTTGAGCAGGCTCTGAGAGTTGGTGATGGACAGGGAAGCCTGGTGTGCTGCAGTCCATGGGGTCACAAATAGTCGGACATGACTGAGCAACTGAACTGAACTGAACTGAACTGAATTGAATCTATATGGAAAAACAATCTGAAAAAGGATGAATATATATATATATATATATATACACACACACACACACACAAATATGTATGTATGTATGTATAACTGAATCATTTTGCTGTATTCCTGAAACTAACATGACAGTGTAAATCAACTATACTCCAGTGTTAAATGAAAATTGAGAGAAAACAAAAAATCAAAGAAAGGAAATTGCAATACATACTACTACATGGATGAACCTTGAAGACATGATGCTTACTGAAATAGATTAGTTACAAAGGGAGAAATCTGTATGATTCCATTTACATGAAGAACTTGATTGACAGAGCTAGGAAGAATGATGTTTTCTTGGGGCTGGGGGCAGGGGAAATGGGAGATGTTTAATAGGTTTCAGTTTCAGATTGAAATGATGATAAAGTTCTGGAGATGGGTGGTGGTGGGGTTGCACAAAAGTGTATATATACTTAATGCCACTGAAGTGGTATTAAACTTTTCATTATGTAAAGTTTTTCAAAATAGACAAAAAGAAAGAAAAATAGAAAGTGGGGCAGGCTGCTTGATTCCTGTCACCAGAGACATTCAAGCAGAGGCTGCCTAACTCTGGACCTGGGGTCCTGGAGTGGGACTCAGACATCAGATAAGGGTTGACCCTCTGGAGAGTCAAGGTGACATGGAGGAAAGGGTACTTTGAGGTCAGATACAAATAGATCAGAATCCCAACTCTGCATCTCATTTAGCTGTGTGCATCATACAAGTGGCCTAAACTCTCTAAACCTGCCTTTCCTTATCTGTAAAATGGATGTTCTGAAGACTACAGCGTAAGGGAATTGTGAGGACTGAACGAGATAATGTTCCCAGAAACAAATCCCCTGAGGAGCCTAGTAGAAAACAGGTCAGAACAACAGATACAGACTGATCATGGGGAGATAAAGAATTCTCAGATGACTCTGAAACATAAAGACGCTCAAATTCTCTCATAACAAGACAGATGCAAATGAGGGCTACACTGAGATACCAGTTTTCATCTATCCAGTTGGAAAATCCGACAGTTGCAGAACGCATGCTGCTGGAGCGGTTCTGGGCAGACCGCCATCCGTATCATTGGTTCAGGGCAAAATAATGCCCCATTGCAGAGGCAACTGGGCAATATTTCTCAAAATGAAAAATAAACATTCCTAGTACTCCAACGATCTTACTACTGGGAATTTATCCCACAGATACACCTGCACATGTACAAAATGGTGTATTTACAAGGAAAACTTGTAATAACAAAAAGCTTAAAATTCTAAGAGACTGTTTTAAATAAATTCTGTGGTATCCACACAAGTGGAACAGTATACAGCTTGGAAAGGGAATGAAGAGGCTGAGCTAATATTACTAAATGACAAAAAGCACAGTTAAATAATGCGCACAGAAAGCTGCTTTTATTGAGGTTGCTTCTTTTTGCTCAAAGAGTACTGTGAGTATAAACAGGAAACTAATAAAAATAATTTCTTGTAGGTGAAGGGGCTGAGTTGGGAGTGAGTCTTCCTGGATATATCTTTCTACATAAATTTTAATTTTAGATCATGTTGATGCATTAATTGTCTAAAACTTAATTTCAAAAATAAAGCAATGAAAATTAAACTTAAAGACCTATGAAATTATGCTGGAGACATAAAAGAAGCTTTAATGAATGAATTGATATATTATGTTCCTGTAGGGAAAGCCTCTGAAGATGTCAATTCTTCCTAAATTAATTAGTTGATTCAATTCATTTGTATTCAACATATAGAATCTGACAATGTTATTCTAATATTCATATGGAAAAAATGTTCTAGAATTGACAAGAGAATTTTGGAAAAAAAAATAACGAGGCGTCTATGTTATCAAGAAATACCATTAAAAAAGTAACTAAAATATATTTTACATACAGCCATTATAGTGTATTATTACATAAGAGAACACAAGTATATCAGTGAAAAAAGAGAGAGAGACTGGAAACTAACACAGGTGTGTATGTGAAAACTTAGAATATTATAAAAAGGAAACTAGACCCATTTTTCTTTAATAAAACTAAATGCAAGTGGGTTTGAAATTTACACATTTAAAAGCAAAACTTTACAAGTATAAAAATAAAATGTAGAATTTATTTTATAGGCTTGAGTAAGGAAGGCCTTCCAAAGCAAGAGAGGAAACCCAGAAACATCAACAAAAAGAATAATCAGATTTTACCATGTAGAAATTAAAAAATCACCACAAAATGCAGCTGCTTATATTTTCCAGTCATTTATCAATAATAAACAGAAATTGAAAATGAAAAAAAAATTATTTGCAATAGCATTAAATTTCCACATCCCAAGAATAAACCTAAACAGGCTTCACACAAGAAAATGTAAAATATCACTAATAATACAAAGGATTTAAATAAGTTGATCTATATACGATGTTTAAAGTTTCAAATATCTATATGCTATGTTCAAATAGCTCAATATTTTAGCTCTGTCAGTTCTCTAAATGTAAGCAACCCAACAAAAATACCAGAATTTTTTTAAAAGAAATTGACAAGTTGATTGAAATTTTACTGAAAATATAAAGGGTGAAGAATAATTGAGAAACTCCTTAAAAGAAGGTGGGAGGATGGATTCTATTTGTTAATCAAGATTATTATAAAGCTATAGCAATTAGGACTGTGATGTTGGTTCAAGGCTGGGCAAGTGGGGCCAATGCAAAGGAAGACAGTCCAGAGAGAAAGTCAGGTATATCTGCACTCTTGACTGAAGACAAAAGACATGATGCAGTGTGGGAATGTTGTCCTTTTCAAGAAATACTCCTGGGTCAACTGCATAACAATATGGGGGAGAATACATAACTTGAATCCCTCCCTACCTCACATCAGTCATGTAAAACTCAATTCCAGGCAGATTGTAAATCTAAACATGAAAACAATAAAGCTTCTAAGGAAAATATTGGAGAATATTCTTATAGCCTAGGGTAGAGAAGACTTCTTCAATAAGATATCTGAAGTCCTACCATAAGAAAAGACATAAATTGAACTACATCAAAAGCTTTTGTTCTTTAAATGACAACATAAAGAGTCTAAAAGATAAATAACAGAGTGGGAGGATATTTTTGTAACACAAGTAGCCAATAAAGAACTTGTTGCCAGAATATATAAAGAAGTTCTGCAAATCAATAAAAAATGACACACAACCGTGCCAATTATCAATTTATTGCCTCTTGATTCCAAATTCACTTTCTTCTCCCCTACTTTGTAATCCTGGAGCTGGGCTCTGCAAACTGCATTTCTGCTTTGCCAGCGGGCTCTGTGTCAGGTTCTTCCTGTAGGGGTCTTGGAAGAATACTGCAAGGATGAAGGGGAGACTAAGGTGTTTTACTTTTCCCTATATTTGCCCCCATTGGTGATGAACTCAAAGGAGAGGACTATGATTTCACTGCATCCCCAGGCTCTCTTGGTTCTAAAGTGGTCTCAGCAAACTTCATGTGGTACGTTTCTGCAGCAGCCACATCATCTCAGGATTTGAATAGAACTGCCATATAAGCCAGAAACTCCACTCCTGGTTAGAAAAAAGCAAAAACACCAATTTCAAAAGATACATGCACAATGTTCATAGCAGTATTATTTACTATTGCCAAGGTATGGAAGCAACCTAAGTGTCCATCAACAGATGAATGGATAATGCAAAGAGGTGGACACGACCGAATGACTGAACACGTGCACACACCCACATTTCATATAACGGAATATTTGTTGTTGCTGTCTAGTCACTATGTTGTGTCTGACTCTTTTGCCAACCCCAGCCTGTCGGGTTTCTCTGTCCCAGGCAAGAATACTGGAGTGGGTTGCCACTTCCCTCTCTAGGTGATCTTCTCTTTCCAACCCAGGGATCAAACCTGTGTCTCCTGCTTGGCAGGCAGATTCTTTATCAGGGAATCACCTGCGAAGCCCAATGGAATACTGATCAGCCATAAAAAGTGAAATTCTACCACTTCTCAACAACATGAATGAATTTGGAGAGTATTACGCTTAGTGAAATAAGTTAGACAGAAAAGGACAAATGATATATGATAATCATTTAAGTGGAACCTAGAAAAGAAAAGAAAGAAACAGGCTCAGATATATAGAAAAAGACTAGTGGTTACCACTGGGGAGACGGGATGGGAGAGGCGCAACAATGGGGATGAGAATTAAGAGGCAAAAACTATTTGTATAAAATAAGTAAGCTACCAGGAAATATCATATAGCATAAGGAATATTTGTTGTTGTTCATTCGTTCAGTAGTGTCTGACTCTTTGCGACCCCATGGACTGTAGAAAGCCAGGCTTCCCTGTCCTTCACCATCTCCTGGAGCCTGCTCAAACTCATGTCCATTGAGTCAGTGATACCATCCAACCATCTCATCCCCTGTCATCTCCTCCTCCAGCCTTCAATCTTTCCCAGCATCAGGGTCTTTTCCAATGAGTTGGCTCTTAGCATCAGGCGGCCAAAGTATTGGAGCTTCAGATTCAGTATCAGTCCTTCTAATGAATATTGAGGATTGATTTCCTTTAGGATTGACTGGTTGGATCTCCTTGCAGTCCAAGGGACTCTTAAGAGTCTTCTCCAACACCATAGTTCAAAAGCATCAATTTTTCAGCATTCAGCCTTCCTTATGGTCCAAGGTCCAAGGAATATAGCCAATATTTTATAACTATTAATGGAGTATAACCTTTAAAAATTCTGCATCATTATCTTATATACCAACAACATATAATATTGTACATCAACTCTAAATACTAATAGAAAAACAGAATGGGTGAACACAGTATGGCATAGTTCTTAAATGCAATGCTATATAACAACAAAGTCTACATTTGCATGCAAAATGTGATGAATTTCACAAGCATGGTCCTGACCAACAGCAACAAGGAGTCAGACACAAAAAAACAGAGGGTGTATAATTCCTTCATATAAATTTTATAAAGGAAAAATTCATCTTTTGATAGTTACTGTTGCTTTGAGTAGAGGAACCAGATGGTGATGGAGAGGGGGAAAGAAGGGCTTCTTGGGTGTGTAAATGTTCTATTTCTTGGCCTAGATTGTGGTTGAATAGATGTGTTTACTTTATGATAATTGATTGAGCCCAACACTTTTACTTATGTACTTTTTTGCATTTGTATTATTTTCCAATTAAAAAGTAAATAAGAAGAGAAAAAGGAAAGTGACAGGTTGAGATAAAATACTATATTTATACCAACAAAAGTTTAATACCCAAAATATATAAAAGGTTTCTAAATAGAAAAGACAAACCATCTAAAAGTAAAATGAGTGGAGTGTAATAAATAATTCACATACTACAATCGGCCAATGTACACTGACAGAATCTCTCAGTTTCACTAGAAACGTGGGAAATATGCCCTCAAATACCAATGAACACCCATTTGAATGGCAAAAGATTGATAAAATGTTGGTGGGGTGTGGATAAATAGGCACTTTATTATCAGAATGAAAGTGAAAATTTGACTAACGTTGGCCCAACATTTCCCTTTTAGCAATTCTAAAGTAAGGACCACACATTTAAAAGATGTAAGTGAAAGAGTGTTCACTACAGCATTGTTTATAATATGAAAGAAAATGGAAAATTAAATGTTCATTAGTTGAAAAAAATCAAATATATCTATACAATGGAAGACTGTGTGGCTGGTAAAAATAATAATGGTACTTCATTTGGCTTGACGTGACAAAATCTGTTGTAAAGCTAACTCAAAAAAGTAACTCTCAGATCAGTGCAATGAAAATTATGAAGTTAACATAAAAGAATTAAAGACATAAGGTATATTTGTAAAGGACACCTTTCTATAGGTCTATGTACTACTTCAGTATGTTATCAGAATTTTTTAATGGTCCAAGTAAAGCATTATTAAAAAATAACCATATGAATTTAATGGTGATGGTTTAGTCACTAACTTGTGTCCAACTCTTGTGACTGGGCTGTGCATGGTTTGTAGTCCACCAGGCTCCTCTGTCCACGGCAAGAATTCTGGAGTGGGTTGCCATTTCCTTCTCCAGAGAGCTTCCCGACCCAGGACTCAAACCCAGGTCTCCTGTATTGCAGGCAGATTTTGCCAACTGAGCTATGAGGAAAGCCACCATGAGGAAGGTAGCAGGACTCCCCTGGGTGACAGTTCTGTTTTTTCCTGACACCCAAGGCAGACTCCATGCTAGAAATAACCAACCTCCATGGGGCTTCCTTGGTGGTTCAGATGATAAAGAATCTTCCTGCAACGCAGGACACCCAGGTTTGATTCCTGGATCGGGAAGATCTGTTGGGGGAAGGGAATGGCAACGCACTCTAGTTTTCTTGCCTGGAGAATTCCATGGACAGAAGAGTCTGGAGGTCTACAATCCATGGAGTCGCAAATGGTCAGACCCAAACGAGCCACTAACACTTTCACATACCCATAATCATTTGAACCAACAGGATTTCGGAGGCAGGAAGAGACCCTTGGCCAGCAAGGAGATCAAACCAGTCAATCCTAAAAGAAATCAACCGTGACTATTCATTGGAAGAACTGATGCTGAAGCTGAGGCTCCAAAACTTTGGCCACCTGATATGAAGAGCTGACTCACTGGAAAAGACTCTGATGCTAGGAAAGATTGAGGGCAGGAGGAGAAGGGGGCAACAGGATGAGACAGCTGGATAGCATCACTCACACAATGGACATGAGTTTAAGCAAACTCTGGGAGATAATGAAGGACAGGGAAGCCTGGCGTGTTGCAATCCATGGGGTCGCAAAGAGTCGGACATGACTGGGCACTGAAACAACAAAGGAGGGAGCAGGAGTTCCTATCTAAGGAAGACATTTCTTAGTCCTGAGCTGATTTATTCACGGTCTACTTCATGGTCTGGTATGTCTACTCGTACTATCCTCCATCTGCTTAAGGATGGTGGAAGGTCTTCCTCCCTAGACAAATTCTGATGTTGTCCAGCAGAAATATAATGTGAGCTTGTATGTAATTTTAGATTTTCCAGGAGCCACATTAACAAAGAAAAGGTGAAATTAATTTTAATAATATGTTTATTTAACCCAAGATAGCAAAACTATTATCGTCTCAACCTGTTATAAATATAAAAGTATTAATGAGATATTTTATGTTCTGTTTTTTTTGTAAAGTCTTCAAAATCTGGTGTGTACTTTATACTTACAGTACATCTAAATTTGAATATTAAAGTTTTCTTGATCTGTATTTTGATTTCACAAAATTTACAGTTGTAAAAGTAGATTCAAATACCTAAGCTACTCCAAACATATTTAAACATACCTAGAAATATTCAATTGGAGAAGGCAATGGCAACCCACTCCAGTACTCTTGCCTGGAAAATCCCATGGACAGAGGAGCCTAGTGGGCTGCCTTCTATGGGGTCGCACAGAGTCGGGATTGACTGAAGTGACTTAGCAGCAGCAGCAGCAGCAGCAGCAGATTCAATAGCTGAATCAAGTATCAGGCATTTAGTTTGATTTTAAACAAAATAAAGCAAGTTTTCTCAGTTGCCCTAGCCATATTTCAAGTGCTCATTGCCCGCATGTGGTCAGTGGCATGGCCTCAAATAGCCTGGGTCTAGGCTAGCCCGTCCCTACGGTCCTGGAGGTGGCTCCCTTCGCCATGAGCTGGGACTGCAGCTCTTCTCGGCATCCTGAACACGTGGCGCTCCAGACGCTGTGAGGACCTGGGGAACACTGGAGAACAGCCGACCTCCAGGGTGAGCGGATAGTCTCAGGCACCTGGGTGCGTGACATTTACCCAGCAGCCCTGGAACTGCTGTGAAGAGCTGGTGAAGATGAGCAAGGGGCCTTGTGGGCTGTGAAAGACCTCTGCACAAGGACTGCATTCCTGGGGAATGAGCCTGACCTTGGGATGAACCCAACAGGATGACCTAAGCTGAGATTTCACAATGCAGCGGCAGAGGGGAACAGGTGGTGGCAGCAGCTGGAAGCTCTCTGCGGTCTGTGGGCTGGAGGGGACCTCAGCCTCTCCGAGTAAATTAGCTCCTCCTGAGGGCAAGTCTGGGCCCACAGGGGAAACTGAGGAAACCCTCAGCCCTGCCCTGCACCAAAATCTCTTAGCTTTTTAGCCAGGACAAGTTGCAAGGACGTCCGCATCATCACACGTCTGGTGCACTCACATCTGAGGCAGAACTGAAAGGCAGATTTTCCACATCTTGAAAAGCTCCTTTTGTCTTCCTTCCTTCCTTCCTTTCTTTCCTTCTCTCTTGGATTTCCTTCTTTCTTTCTCTCACTCTTTCTTTCCTTCTTTTCTTTCTCTTTCTTGTCAATACTGAAGCTTCTGTTCGAAAACCATTCTTGAGAACCCTGCAGAAGCCTCTCTCTGAGCTCTGGCCTGGGAAGACCACACACTTCCATCAATATTCTGGGTTCCCATTTTGGTGAAATTGACATTGTATGGATTAATTCATCTCTATGATGTGCCAAATGTGTGCCATGAATGCAGCCAAATACGAAACATGGCCCTTCTCTTTTAGCAACTCACAGTTCAGTGAGTGGCCAAGGGAGCTTTATTTTTGTTGAAAACTGTGATATACCACCTTGGCTGCATAGCACTAATGCCTGGGACACACCTCAGAGGTTCTCATTTTAATTGGTTTCAGGTACAGACATGGCACTGGGGTTTTAAAAGCTTCCTAGATGATTCTCACGTGTAGTCTGGGTGAGCACCACACATTGGAGTCAGTTCAGTGACCTCAGGGGCCATCAACTGTATTCTGGGAATTCTGATTGCATCCCAGGAATTCTGTGTTCAATGCAGCCAAAGTGAACCTTCAAGTATGGAGTAGGTCATAGCCTTCCCCTCTTCAAAACCCTACCATGGCTCCCCATTTCCTATTAGGTAACAACCAGAGCCCTGTATCTCAATAGACATACAAGGGCCCATACGATGGGCTCCACATTGCCAGTCTTCCCCCTTGCTACTCTCTTCTCTGACTGTACTGAATTCCTTGCTGGGCCTTGAGCATTAACCTTGGCTCTTCCCAGCGGCTGGGACAACCATCCCTCAGGAAACCACGTGGCCAACTTTCTCAGCTCCTTCGCATTTGCGATGGTTAATTTTACATGTCAACTTGACTGGGTTAGGGGATGCCCAGATAGCTGAAAAGCATTTTTTCTGGATGTGTCTGTGAGGGTTTCTTCAGAAGAGATTAACATTTAAATAAGAAGCATAAGTAAAGATCACTGTCACCAGTATGGGTGCATATCATCCAAGCTTTTGAGGTCCTGAATAGAGCAAAAAGGCAGAGGAAGAAGGAATTAACTCTCTCTGCTAGAGCTGCCGTATCTACCTCCTCCTGCCCTTAGACATAAGCTTTCTTGGTTCTCAGGCCTTTGGACTCAGAAGTGGACTTAATAATGCCATTGGCTCTCCTGTTCTGAGTTCCTTGGGTTTGGACTGGAATCTACTACCAGCTTTGCAGGCCTCCAGCTTGCAGTCAACAGATTGTAGCACTTCTCTGCCTCCAGAATTTTGTGAACCAGTCCCTTTTAGTCAATCACTTCCTATATGTCTGTATATTTCCTATGGATTCTGTTTTTCTGGGGAACCCTGACTAATGTGCCACCAATGCTTGATATCATCTCAGTGAGGCTATTCCTGATCCCCGTGTTCTTTCACCCTGCTCTCTCTTCTTCTAGGGCACAAGTCAACCTCTAACATACCATATGGTTTTCTTATCAGCAAAATCTATTAATTTTTACCTATTTCCTCTGCTAGGGACATTTGTCTGCTTTGTTCACTAATGTATCCCTGGTGCCGAGGATGTAAATATGTATTAAATACATAAGAATCTGCAGAGTTCTAATTAAGATAGATTTCTGAGTAAATAAAGGTCATCTTACATGTTTAATGTGCCCCACCTGAATACTGACCAAAATGATAAAAGGACTAAAGAAAGAGTAATAAACTAGCACTTCACTGGAAAACAGAGAAGGTGTGCCCTATGAATAGGCCAGAAACTGCAAGAAGTTACTGCTTAACATAGCACAGATAGATCAAAAATGAAGAAAATGACTCCTTAACCTAACTGATAAAGCAGTTAGGTGTCATGTGAATAGAGGAGATCATGGCAGAATCTACCCAAATGTCTGCATTTTAAATGCTGAGAAGAGAAGTGTGGGCAGGTCAGTTCACGAGATGGATGTGAGCTCCATGTCTTTGCACTATTGTAGACTGACACCCAGGAGGTATTAATACAAGGGTAAGTACAAAAGAGCAAATGCAAAAATCCCAGATATAAAAGACTCTCTGAGTAAAACACAATTCCAAAAGACACATGTACCCCAGTGTTCATTGAAGCACTATTTACAATAGTCAAGATGTGGAAGCAACTTAGATATCCATCGACAGATGAATGGATAAAGAAGTTGTGGTACATACATATTGTTGAATATTACTCAGAAATAAGATGGAATGAATTTGAGTCAGTTCTAGTGAGGTGGATGAACCTAGAACCTGTTACATAGAATGAAGTCAGAAAGGGAAAAACAAATACCGTACATTAGTGCATATATATGGAATCTAAGAAAGTGGTACTGCTGAATCCATTTGTAGGACATCAGTAGAGACACAGACATAGAGAACAGACTGTGGACACAGTCGGGGAAGGAGAGGGTGGGGCAAATTGAGAGTGTAGCATTGAAACATATAAATATCATATGTAAAATAGTGCAAATTTGCTATATGATGCAGGGAGCTCAACTTGGCACTCTGTGACAATCTAGAGGGCTGGGATGGGGTGGGAAATGGGAGGGACGTTCAAGAGGGAGGGGACATGTGTATACCTATGCCTGATTCATGTTGCTATATGGCAGAACCAACACAACACTGTAAAGCAATTATCCTCCATTTAAAAGTAAATAATTTTTTTTAAAGACTCTCTGTGACAGCCATGACCCTTCTCAAGGTAGTGAACTATGGGGTCAGGAAATAGGCCAGATGAAATGACATCCCATACTGGAAGTAGACACAAATCTAAAGGGAAAGCATCACATGAAAAACTAATCTGTGGTGGATGGTTTTAGTGAATACAAAGAGGGAACCATAGCAAATTGCAATATCCCTGATATAACTGTCTCCTAGCATCCTCCCCACTCCTCTCTAGCTGCATTATGACTAAGCAGGTTTGCAAACTATGTCAGCTCCTCTGCCAGTTTCAGATCTGTGAGTGTCCAGGTGGTGAGGGGGGGATCAGAGGAGAATTTGCTCACACTGTTTGGGGCATATATCTAGTTTGGGTAGACATCTTCTTGTTTTAGCTTGAATAATATGACCAAAAACGGCACCTTTGAAAAGACTCTGCATTACTTAAACAGAAGAATATGGCAATTATAACATACTTAAAATATACTGTATTGTTTACCATGTGCTTTAAGTTAAATTCAGAAAAAAGTGAACTCTGTAAAATGAGGTGAAAGATAAAATAGTGAGCCAAAATATTGAAATGAAGCAAATAAAATAAAAATGCAGGCAAAAATGACATTAGAAGCATTAAATTGCCGAAATGACACAAAAGAGAATAAAATCAGTGATACAGAGAACAAACACAATAAGCTTTAAAGGCAGAATTTTCTTTTTGGATTAAGAAGATAGATGTTCTAAGGGTCAAGAAGATAAATAAGGAGAAGATAAACAAATATACAAATATTCTTTCAAATATTCAGCAATCCATACATACACTTTTCACAATCCTAGGAAAAAAATATTTGAGATATAGGGAGAAACAGTGAAGAAAAAAAAAATGCACAAAAAGCAAAACAAAAAACAAAAAAAACACTGCTATTCCTAAAGAAGAAATCAGGAAAATATAACTGAGTCAATTATCAAGGCTATAATAGAATAAATCTCTTGGATTGGATGAATAGAAACATAAATCTAAAAATTCACATGGCTAAGTGTTTACAAGGTTAATAAAAAGTGATCAATTCCTGTATATAACTCTGGTGAAATATTTTTATTTCAAAGAGAAAGAACGACTGGAGAAAAGGAGAGAAAATGTCAGTTATAATAGGATAAAAATTATGCTATTTTCTAACTTGTGCTCTGCAATATATGGGTAAAAGAACAATGGAACTAGATTCACTCTTTTCTAACAATATGGTGGACTTAATGTTAGGAAAAAAACACATTTGCTACAGAAGATTTAAAAATGTGTCATAGAATATTTAAAAGCCACCTAAGCAGGGTAGGGAGACAAAATCTGTGCATGTTCAAGGTGGGTGGTCAGATCAGAGGCAGCTATATATAGCCAGCAACTCTCTAAAGCAAACTAGGGAAAAAACAACCCCACAGAGAAAATGAAATACCCTTCTGTCTTTGGCTCTAGATGGAGGGAATAAAAAGAAGAAAGATTCTTCCAAGAATTTTTAATATAAATCATTGCATGAGTTTGGGACTTGAATTCACACTACCAGTGTGGCCTGAAATTCCCCAAGAAACTTTAGTTTAAAGTAGTTTCAGGTTGGCAATATTCATATGTGTCTAGCAGAGCTAAATGAAATATTCTTTGGAAGAACCACTTTAAACTTAGGTCTCAAAAATCTCCAATAGATAAAATTCCAGCAAATATGCACTCGTAATCAAAAATTATAGATCACATGAGGAAGTGAGCCTCCATAGCAAGAATTAGTAGAATACAAACTACAGAATGATCAGACATGCAAAACCCATAGTTACTGCATTGATAAAATTCAGAATATTTAAAATTGTGTTTATCAGGATTAAATAAATAAAGGAGAGTTTCAAAAGTGTAAGTATGAAACTAACAACTATAAAAAATTATTAGGAATGTCTGAAAAAATTAGTAGAATTTCTAGGAATTAAGACCTTTACACACAGATTAAGCAGACATAGAGAATAGGGTGTGAAAATCTAACATATGCCTCTTCAGAGTTCCAGAATAAATATATTAAGAGAATTGGAGGAGAGACAATATTCAAAGATATAATGTCTGCAAATTTTTGGAAATGATAAAAAATTCTAATCATCAGATTGAGGAAGCTCAACTACTCCCAAAGAGAATGAATATGAATAAAGCTACATCTGTAAAACCCTTCAAAGAGTAAAACCTTAAAAGTGACCAGAAACAAAGAAAAACACTAAGTAGAAATGATAAGTACAGTGACATTTGACTTACCAGCAGCAATGCTAGAAGCCAGGAAATGGAAAAACCTTAAAATTCTGGGAAAAATTACTCTTAAATTAGTATCTTTGAGTATGAAATTATATCTTGCAAGAAGTAAGATGAAATAAATATATATTATAATAAAGAATGGCTTATAAAATTTTGAGCTTCCCTTGTGGCTCAGATGGTAAAGAATCTACCTGCAGTGTAGGAGACCCTGATTCCATTCCTGGCTTGGGAAGATCCTCTGGAGAAGGACGTGGCAACCCATTCCAGTACTCTTGCTTGGAGAATCTCCTAGGCAGAGGAGACTGGCAGGCTACAGTCCATAGGGTCACAAAGAGTTGGACACAACTGAGTGACTAACACTTTTGTTTTGTTTTTTTTTTGCAGAGTTTTAAAAGAATAAACTGTTTAAAAAGGAATGTCTAAAGGCCATTATTTATAATCCAGAAAAAAGGTTTGAGATGTAGGACTGAATGGTGAGCAAGAAAATGATATATGTGTGGGTATATCTGCTTAAACAATGACCATTTAAAACAATATTATGATTTCTAAATTGTTCAGTACAAATTGAGTAAAAATAAAATGCTGGGGGAAATAGTAGACATTAGTAATGGGTGTTAAATATTCTAAGATGATTGTATTATTTTGGAAGAGGATAAAGACTGGTTAACCAGAAGAGTAAGAAACAGGATAAAATCAATCATCTAAATTAAATATATATAAAAGGATGAAAATAACAAAGAAAAGAAGGAAAAAATAAAAAAATAAATTACAGAGCTAAAGCCAATTATATGAATTTTCACAACAAATGTAGATGGACTAAACTTTCTTGGTAAAAGATAAAGATTTTTTGGTTGCATTTAAATTTTAAAAAATGGAGAAATATTCAAAATATTCAGACTTGGAAAGGTCAAAAGCAAAAAGATGAAAAAGGATATACTAGGTAAGCACTAAGCAATGAAAATGGAGCTGATAGAGCAATATGAATCTTAGAAAAGCTAGAAAAACCTTATTGAATATAAAATGTATAACCCCATATTGAGTTCTAAGCATCTCTGAATTTAATACCATAACTTTACAGTATGGAAATAACAGTGATCATAACTAAAGGGAGAATCCAACCAATCTATCATCAAACCAGATTTGAATACATTCCTTTTATTAAATGATAGATTAGGTACAAAAATAAATCATTGAGGATGTAGGGAATCTGAACTAAACTAAAAAATCTGTATAAATATAAAATAATTCTCTTTAAAAGATAAGTTTTCTTTTTAGAAATAAATGAAATATTTATAAAAATAAAACACAAGTAGCAATATGCAAAATTTTAAATAATTAAATAGTATGTTAGATATAAACATTTTACATATCATATATATAATAGGTATATAACTATTGAATATACTAACCATAGTTATGTATAGGTATACAATCCTATGTAAAGGCAAGAAACTTGCATATAAAAGATATAAACATTTTACATATCATATATATAGTAGGTATATAACTATTGAATATACTAACCATAGTTATGTATAGGTATACAATTCTATGTAAAGGCAAGAAACTTGCATATAAAAGAAATTTATATCATTTGCATTAGAAATGAGTTAAATATTAAAGGTAGAATAGAAATTAATACAATAAAGCCAGAGTGATACTAGAGAGGTTTAAAAGAAGCTAATAATTTTTCATTTTAAAGTGGAGCCTAGAAAAAATGGTACTAACGAACCTATTTGCAGGGCAAGAATAGAGACTCAGAAGCAGAGAATAGACTTGTGGACAAAGTGGAGGAAGGAGAGGGGGACAAATTGAAAGTAGTATTGATGTATATCACTACCATGTGTAAGGTAGATAGCTGACGAGAAGCTGTTATATCAAACGGGGAATTTGACTTGGTGCTCTGTGATGACTTAGGTAGGTAGGATGGGGGGAGGGAAGCTCAAGAAGGAAGGGATATATGTAGACTTGCAGCTGATTCACACTGTTACACAGCAGAAGCCAACACGACATTGTAAAGCAATGATCCTCCAAATAAAAATAAATTGAAAAACTGAAAAATAAAAAAATAAAATAAAAGGCTAATAAAAATAGACCAATCTAGTAAGATGAATCATTACAAAAAAACAGAGATAGGTGGCACAAATAAAATATTTTAGGGATGAAAAGGGAAAGAAAAACTACAGATAAAACAGAAATTAAAAGAAAAAAGCTTATTTTTTTCAACTTTATGGCAACATTTTGGAAATTTAAGTGAGCTGGACAAATTTAATAAATCAACCAATCTGATCAAAGAAGAAATATTAAATTTTAGTAGTCCTATACCCATTAAATAAATTGAATCAATAGTTAAAAATTCCCCCATAAGGGAAACATTAGACACAGGTGATTTTGAAGGTAATTTTTACCAAATAGTGAAGAAACAAATACTACAAAAGCTTTATAAACACCTTCAGAAAACAAAAAGAGAGTGCAGTTCTCAAGTTAGTTCATGTGCCAAGCACAATAAGAGTACCAAAATAAGACAACAAGATAGAAAAGTAAAGTTATAGACCAATCTTACTTATGAACATGGAATTAAAACCTACCCTCCCCACCAAAAAGCAATATGTAAAAAAAGAGAATGCAAAATGACCAAACTAGTTTCAAGAATGAAAAGTGAGTATAAAATTATAAAATGTATAAAGGCTATCCACCACATTAAATTAAAAGTTATTTTAGAGTACTTCTCTCTGATTACTGTTTTTTCCTATTTCTAATTCAAATTTATTACTGTTTGCTTCTTATATTTTGAAGTTAGTTTTTTGTGTACATTTACTTTAGAAATGTGATTCTGTTCCTTGGATTCATCTCTTTATCTTTATGAAATGTCTTTATTTTTAGTAGTGTTTCTGGTTTCTAAGTCTTGTCGGTCTGGTGTTAGTATAGCAACATCAGCTTACTTCTCATCCTTGTAACAATTTTGTGTTCTTACACTTAAAGTTGTGAATCTTTAAAGCAGAATATAGTTACATTTTGGTCTTTATATCCAGTGTGACTATCTTTGTTAACTGGAATATTTATTCATTTATATTTAATGTGATCACTTGTTTATTTATTTCCTTCATGTTACTACTTGTTTTTCTGTAGTTCACTTATTCCATGTTTCTTTGCCTCTCTTTTCTTGATTTCTTTTGCATTAATCAAAAACTTCTCATTATTCATTTTCTCTTCTTTATTAGCTTACCTATTTATAATTTTATTCTTCTTGTAGTTGCTCTAGAGATTGCAACACCTTTCCTTGATATATTACCATATGATGCAAATTGCTACTTTTCCATTTCCCTCATAGTGCTCAGAGTGGATTTTTTGCATTTTGAAATTTTGTTGTCATATATTTTAATTCAGCATGTTTAAAACCCTGCAAGATATTATTATTGTTCTATGCAGTCATTGTTGTCAATGTGCATTCATATTCACCTGTATGTTTACCCTTTGATTTTGTGTTTAATTTCTTCACACGTTTCTGTGATTCTCTGCAAGATATTTTCTTTTTCTTTTTTTCAGTCCAAAGATCTCTCATTAGTGTTTCTTTTAGCAAGTTTGCTAGAGATAAAATTCTCCTCCTTTTTGGTCTGTAACTAACTTCACTTTATTTTTGCTTTCGAAAGATATTTTTCCAAGTTATAAAATTCTACCTTGGAATTTATTTTATCCCAGCACATTAATGAGGCTGTTCTCTTATCTTTTGGCTGCTGTCATTCTGTCACAAAAATAGCTGTCAATCTTTTGTTTTACCCATTTCAAGATAATGTTCTTTCCCCCACAACTGACTGCTTTTAAGCTTTTCTCTTATTATTTGGTCTATAGCAAAATACTATGACGTTCCTAAATGCAATTTAATTGGTGTTAATTCTTCTTGGGGTTTACAGAACTTGAATCTGTCTTTCAACAGTTTTGTAAATTCACCAGAGAAGATGAGAAATGTGTTGAGTCTATGCAATAATTCCTGTACCTCACCAGTAGGAGAAAATTTGGGGGAGATTACCAACAAAGAAATAATAATGAGAAATTGTCAGATTGGTTGGATTCAAATAAAGTTAACCATAAAATGATCAAGATTCACTTTTATCTATCATCTATCAATCTATCTACATTTGACCTATCAGCTATTATTAAAGATGATCATCCCATTTCTATTCCTATTGAATTGTGTGAATCCTATGGCATTAATCATGTGTCTGGATAAGGGTACTAAGGTAATTAACAAAGTTGATCATAATTTGGCTCCACATATATATGTATATACACATACACATATATATGGGCCTCCCTGGTTTCTCAGATTAAAAAAAAAAAGCCTGGAATGCAGGAGACCCGGGTTTGATCCCTGGGTTAGGAAGATGCCCTATAGAAAGGAATCTCTTCCCACTGTAGTATTCTTGCCTGGAGAATCCCATGGACAGAGGAGCCTGATGGACTTACAGCCCATTGGATTGCAAAGACACAACTGAGCAACTTTCACACATATATACTTGTGTATATATACATATAATATTTTATATATTTATCCAAATAATAAATGTGTAGTTATAATAGTGTCAAAGGACTCTTTAGTTTATCTTAGTTTCTACTTAGACACTCCTGACCTGATCTATAGTCATAGTAGTGCTCAGTCATGTATGACTCTTTGTGACCCAATGGACTGTAGCTTGCCAGGTTCTGTCCATGGGATTATGCCAGCCAGAATACTGGAGTGGGTTGCCATTTCCTTCTCCAGATTATCTTCAGTGATGCCATCCAACCATCTCATCCTCTGCCATCCCCTTGATTTCTTGCTTTATTAGTTACATTTTTTTTTTGTTTTCCCATATCCACTCCCCATTTTACCTTATCTTGATTAAATACCTTCTCTTGATTCTACGGATTAGCTAATCAATATATCTACATCACAATTTATAGTTAAATCAGTAACTAATGTTTATAATAATTAATTTATATTAATTAATGTTTATATTAATCAACCCTGAATATTCAATGGAAGAACTGGTGCTGAAGCTCCAATACTTTGGCCATCTGATTTGAAGAGCTGATTCATTGGAAAAGACCCTGATGCTGGGAAAGATTGAAGGCAGGAGAAGAAGGGGACAATAGAGGATGAGATGCTGGATGGCATCACTGATTCAACGGGCATGAGTTTGAGCAAACCCTGGAAGATTGTGAAGCACAGGGAAGCCTGGCATGGTCCAGGCCATGGAGTCGCAAGGAGTCGGACGTGACTGAGCAACTGAAGGAAACAACAAATATTTGTATTAATATGACCATATTGCTTTCTGCCTAGCCATGCGGTATACAATAATTTTTCTGTACAATTCTTTGGTTTTTCTGGGGCATTGACAATTGCTTTATTTTCTAATTACTCAGTGTTCCATGCATCAAGAGCTATCTCTCATTAAATGCTCCAAAAGACCCATCAAATATATGCCAGTATTATTGCAAGTCTTCAGGCACATTTCTGAGCACTTCACATGTTCCTACCCCAGAGAAACTCCTCTTACAATCTTCTGTAAGCTTGTTCACCTGGCTTATGGTGTTACAGTGGAGAAGAATTTTAATCTCGTTTCCTATTTCTTTATATGTATATAGCATTTTTGTTTTATTTATTTTTTACTTTATTCCCTCTCTGAAATTCTTAGGATCTTCTCTTAATCCTTAGTTTCCTGAAATTGTGTGATGATGTGGTTGGCATAGGGGTTCTTTCACTGTCCTTTCTGCTCAGTGTTTCATAGATTCAACCAAACTAACAATTTATCTTTATTGTTTGGTGATGTTCTCCCTAGAATTTTCTCCTGCTGGTCAGGTACAGGAAATCCTGGGTAGTCTCAACACGTTTTTCATCTTTTCTCTCCTATTGCTCATCTTTTTATCTCTTTGTTCTACTGTTTATTTTATTTTCTTCCATCTATTGTCTACTCCTCTAAGTCCTTTTTAGTTTTCTTATTTGGTTTTATTTTTGCGTCCCCTATTTGTCTTAGTCTGTGTCCTTCATGTTGAGTTTTCTCACATGCTTTGTGACTTTGGGCTCTATATTCATATTTAAGAGCAAGGCTTTAAACTCATTGGTAGCTCCATGTGCCCTCATCAGATCACCACTGTGGGCCTCCACTGTGGTGCAATCAGGCTGTCAGCATTTTTGTCTTTCTGTTGTAAAGCTCCCTAATGACAGACCTTGTAAAGATTGTTATTTGTATCCACTTGGTTTCTCCGGAAAATAATCCTTTTAATATACTCTCTAGAGGTGTTATATCAATTGCTGACACCCTGGAAAGACGGCAAGGTAAGAGATGTGAAGTGTGACCATTCTGGATTTGGATTTACTTGTTCCTTTTGTTTTCAATTTAGTACCTTCTCTCCCAGCTACATCTGGTTTCCCCACATCTGGAGCCTCTCAATTCTAAACATAATAAAACTCCCATTTCCTGTAGAGATGGGAATGGGATATATCCTTGGCTACACATGGAAGACAAAAAGATTGGAAAAGGCATTGGGGGGTGACATCTAACTGCTCAGTACAGATGTGCAACCTTGGTGACTGGTGCCTTTGAATCCCAAACCTTCCCAGAGTCCTGGGGGGAAATGAATTTGTTTTCGCTGCTCTCCCCTCTGTCAGCACAAAGATTTCATTTTCCTTGGCTCTTCTGTGTTATTTACCCCTGCTCTGTTTCCTATCTTTGAAACATTTAATTTCTGTGAACACTGTTGATTCCTCTTCCATTCTCTTTATCTTTATGGGTTATTATTATTTCAGTTATTTTGCTATTGCATCAATAGAGATTTGAGAGAATAAAGAAATAAATGCATAAGAAATTTAATGTATACCCATGATTTTTTAAATATTTCTAATATATAGCTAAATCTTGTTTTATTTACATAGACAAAATTATACACCAAATTAAGCAGAGAATACTTATTTTGAAATAAATCCTGTCCTTTCATAAGTACTTATACAAAGAAAGTCTACAAATTATAAAATGTAAAAATACAGGTGTATATTCTATGACTAAATGCAATAATCACCAAATCATAACAACCCTACTCAACTGTCAGCAACAGAAATTATTACTAACTCCTCAACTATTATTATTATTAATTTTACTATTGCTGCTAGTAAATAACTCCTGAAATAAGAAGTAAGTTCAAATAAAAAAGAGATACAAACTCCTTAAAAATGAATGCCAGTGAAGACCCTGCATGTAAAGATGTATGTATGAGTACTCATGTGAATCTGGATAGTCTTAAATGCAACACAGCAGAAAATAAAGAAGATTGAAAAGTAAAAGAAGCAAACCTAAAACTCAAAAGCTAGATAATAAATGAAAATTAAGCTAACATTCTATGAGCATATTTAACAAAGATAATGGGACCATTCACTAAAGCAGAGGTTTTAAAAATGAATGCAACCTCAAAAGCTTGTTTAATTGGACTAATAAAAAAATCAAACTTTTCACAAGACTAATCAAGAAGAAAAAAGGGAGAAAAAAAACATTAGAAAAAAATGGATAGATGCACAGCTACTGACAATATTATGAAAGTTTATGAGTAATCTATACACAGCTTTGCGCCAATAAATGTAAACATTTCAATCAAAATTTTAAACATAATGTAAACGGTGAATATCATCTCAGGATGAGATGAGCCACCATAATATACAAATAATCATAGAGAATAAAATGAAAGGGAGTCACATAACAATCTTTAAAAAGTGTATCAAGTTCAGGCACCTTTATGGGTAATATCTACCAATCTTTACTGAATATATATCTTATGAACTGTTTCAGATCATAAAAACAAAAATTTAAAGCTCTTCAACTGATTCTGTGATCCTGTCTTAACCTTACACCCAAAATCAGATATTGTTGTTGTTTAGTCACTCAGTTTTGTCTGACTCTGCAGCCCCACAGACTGCAGCATGCCAGGCTTCCCTGTCCTTTACTATCTCCTGAAGTTTGCTTAAACTCATGTCCATTTGGTCAATGATGCCATCCAACCAACTTATTCTCTGTCATCCCCTTCTCCTCCTGCCCTCAATCTTTCCCAGCATCAGGGTCTTTTCAAATGAGTTAGCTCTTTGCATCAGGTGGCTAAAGTATTGGAGCTTCAGCTTCAGCACCAGTCCTTTCACTGAATATTCAGGGTTTATTTCCTTGAGGATTGATTGGTTTGATCTTCTGGCTGTCCAAGGGACTCAAGAGTCTTCTCCAGCACCACAATTTGAAAGCATCAATTCTTCAGTGCTCAGTCTTTATGATCCAACTCTTACATCTTTACATGACTACTGGATAAACCATAGCATTGAATATACAGATCTTTGCTGCCAAAGTGATGTCTCTGCTTTTTAATTTATGTGTGCATGCATGTACATGCTGTGCTGTGCTTAGTTGTTCAGTTGTGTCCAACTTTGCAAGTCCATGGACTATAGACCGCCAGGCTCCTCTGTCCATGGGGATTCTCCAAGCAAGAATACTGGAGTGGGTTGCCATGCCCTCCTCCAGGGGATCTCCCCAACCCAGGGATTGAACCCAAGTCTCCCACATTGCAGGCAGATTCTTTACCATCTGAGCCACCAGGAAAGCCTGTATGCAGGCATATTTCTCTTCTATTCTTCTCTCCATCATCCTATCAAAATGGGCACTGCCATGAGGGAGTGGATGGTGAGTCAGAAGGGAAGCACTCTGCAGTACAGTTGGTCCCCCCACTCTCCTGAGAGTTCACTAATGAGATGATGCCAAACATTATTGATGGGCACCAGAGAGGAGATGAAGAGGAAGATGTGCCCTCTTCTTTCCCAAAGGGGAATTCAGAGCTGAAAGAGAACAAGGGCACCTGATGGAACATCTCCCAAGGTCTTGTTGGGAGGATGACCCTTGGCATACTTCTGCAGGTTGGGTCCAAGTTACTGGGTTTTCAGCATCAACAAAGGCTTGGAAGGGAGCTAGAGTTCCCTAAATTCAAGGGTCATTCAGTGCTCAGGAACAATCAGGGTTGGGGGAATTTTATGGCCTTGAGAATCAGAAGTCCTTTTTCTCTTCTAGACACAAAGGAGGCAGGAGAGCTGCCCTGAATCAGAAGTCAGCCAGGCCTCGGTTCGGTTCAGATCTGAGTATTGAGAGTAGCTGAACACAGAGGAGAAGCTCATGCCCTTGGGATAGCTTGCAGCTTCCATAACACCAGCTCTGAACCGATCAATATAGGAATGGAATAAGTTTCCATTTTCTGGTCCAACCCCACCTGACGCCCCCTGTGATGGACAGTTTCCTTATCTGTATACTGTGGATGATTCTCATAGCCTGTCTGTGAAAATTGAAAAGCTAAGGTTTTCAATGTCCTCAGCAGTTTTTAGCATATCACTAAATCATGTTCATACATGGCTCAGATGGTGAAGAATCTGCCTGCAATGCCGGAGACTTGGGTTCAATCCCTGGGTTGGAAAGACTCCCTGGAGGAAGGAATGACTACCAAGTATTCTTACCTAGAGAATTTCATGGATTGAGGAGCCTGGTGGCTATAGTCCGTGGGCTAACAGAGTCGGGCATGACTGGGCAACTAACATTTTCTTTCACTTGCAAGCTGCAGGTGATTCTCATAGTCCGTCTGGGAAAATTGAAAAGCTAAGACATTCAATGTGCTTAGCAGTCTTTTAGCATATCACTAAATTGCATTCATCCATGTTAAGGATTATTATTATTGTTATTATGAATAACATTAAATCAAAGGATATACTGCAAAGCTATTAGAAACAGAGATAAACATAAAGAAACAACATTAGTGGCAGAATAGAGCTGTATTTTTCTAATTTGAGACCATATTTTATTTGTCCACTTAATGTATCAGTGTCACAGAAGTTTATTGATAATATTGATTTAATATGTTAAACTCTACAGAGATACAGAGATAATGCTTGATTTTTTTCTAGTGCCCATCAAATATTTACAATAATAATTGCTTGATAGATCACTAAGATATCTGAATAAACTCTTTGAATAGGTTAAAATGGTTGCATTCTCTGATTGCAATGCAAACAAACTATATGTAAATAATATAATTTTAAATGAGAAATTACTTGAAATTTAATAAACACATTTCCATGTAACCCAGTAAAAGATAAACTACAACTACAAATATAGACTTTGAAAAATAATGAGATAACAACATAGGAAAACTTATGGGCTGCAGCCAAAGCTGTACTTATTATTATAGTAATAATCTTAGATGTTTTTCTTATTAAACAAGACAAAAATAAAAACATATATTCTGACTATTTAACTTAGCATGTCAGCAGAAAACAAAAAAGCATAAGGAAAGTAGGAGGAAGGAATTAACAGAAATAACAAGCATAAATATGCAGTCAGCAGAATTGCTAAATAAATGAGATTGGGTTCTCTGAAATGACGAATAAAATATTCAAAACCAAGAAATCTAATCAAGGAAAAATGAGACCAAAATAGGATTGAGAATAAAGACATAATCACAAATATGAAGAGGTTTTATAGACTTTTAAGAAATTTATATGAACAACTCTGCTAAATATGGAAACTGCATAAAATTCATAATGTTCAGGGGAAACACATTTAGATTGGCTTAAGAAAATCTAGAAAATACAAATAAATCAGAGACTCTAAAAAAAATAGAAAAGTTTTGTCAAAGAACTAGCTCTATAAAGATGCTAGAATCACATCAGAGGATTTTACAGGCAAGGTTTATCAATCCTGTAAGGGATAGATAATTTCACTGTAATTTAACTCTTCTAGACAATGGGGGAAAAAAGAATTTTTCTCTCTGTTTCTCTCACTCTCTCTCTCTTTCTCTCTCTCTCACACACACAGATAAGCATGCTGGAAATTTTAAAACAGGATACATTTCAGAAACGAGAAAACATGATTTTTTTCAATATATTTTTGCTTGTGATATGATTAGTTACCTGGAGAAAACAACAGAATCAACTGATAAGTCAACTGGAATTAATGGGAACTGAGTAAGGTAGCGTAATATTACATAATAGAAAAATAATCACTAGTTGATCAGAAATAATCAGTTGATAAATGCAATAGAAAATGATCCCCATTTATTATAACATTCTCAAACATAAACTGTCCTGAAATAAACCGAAGAAGAAATGTATAATACTTGTAGGATGGGGCAAAAAGTCCTATAGACCTTTACTGAAAAAGCAAACCTGACTAGGTAAACTCCTGGTGGGAGAAAGTAGGTGAGTTTTAATCTCTAGGGGAGAGAGGCTGTCGCCAGAATATCAAGTGATCTTGAGGAGATAAGCCTTGAAAATGTCTTTCTGAAGTTTCCAAGAGACATTTTATAAAGACCATTAATGAGAAATTCCCCTCACCCACAGAAGCCTGAATACATGTAAATGAAGAGAAGTTGGGTCAGGGCCCATCCACACAAGGAAGAAGCCTTGGCCTCTGGCAGAGACCAGCTGATAGTTTCACTGGTTGAGATTAGGTAACCTCAAGAACCAGGCTCTTTACTTGGTGGGAAGTAACAGATGTCACTGAGATACTGGCAAAGGTTGGAGAAGAACTGAGTTGTCTCTGTAAAGGGAACGTGTACATGCATACATTTCTCTCCCGTCTCAGTGCATCACAGACCCTCTGAGGACACTGCTTTAGATCTTCTGCATTTGGAGCTTACCTTGGCCTCCAGAGGCAGGGGTATACATAGATCACCATCCCAGGTCTCAGACTCTGGAGTCACCCTACAGGTCTGAGAACTTGATGCATGTGGGGACACCTCTTTCTGGGAGGGGGATGGTGTTCTGAGCATCCCTTCCACTGCCCCCAGCCTGTCCTTCAGGTTTAAAGTTAAAGGAAGGAGGATGGCTCTTCCATTTGTCAAAAATCTCAGAAGACAGTCAGCCCAGTTGACTCAACTCAGGCTTTCCAGACTAACTGATTTGCTGCGTAATTTCTCAGTCCCCACCATAGTTTATATGGAGCAGATTCCCAGCAGTTATGCCAAGATGAACTTGGGGAGTTATACCCAGTCTTCATTTTTAACAATCCTCTTCTTGATTCCACAAGCCACCGTAAATAACAGTACCAAGTAAAACCTCTGCACTTGTACTTGAAGGACAGCTTCCAGAGAAATGCCCGATCCCCACTTATGGTCAGATTATTAAATGTCTACAGAGAAATTCTGGTCACGCTTGTTTCCATGCAAACAGAGGTTGCACCCCACCCCCACCTTTGCCATCTGCTGGATCCTGCTTATTTCTCTTGGTAGAGTTTTCCTTCTAGCCTCTACATGCAAACACTCCTTGGATCCAAGGATGCTCAATTCTAATCCAACCCAAAGCTGGGGGTAGGGGTGGAAAAGGCACATTCAGATTTTTTTTCCTCATTCTTGTCAGTTAACCTGCAAAGCTAGTTATTTAATTTTATATACTAGCTCTAAGTCACAGTCAGTATCTCAAGGACCTGAGGGGTTTCTCGGAGCCTTCCTGATTTTGTGCAACCAGCCCCTGGCTTCTGTCAAGATGAATGAGTGAATAGAAACATGACATCGGAAGGCCCTGAATAGACCTGGTGGTCAGGAGACATTAATCTTGAGGTGTGCCATCTCCTTTCTCCGAGGAGCTAACGTCGTCACCCTTCCTGACCACTGCACTTCATTTGTCTGGTTAATCTCCCAGAACTTGGGCCTTGTGATTCACCCCGGAAGTAAGTTCTGCTCTGGTGGGCCCTTGCTTCTCTGAGTTTTCAGGATGTCACAGATCACTGATATCTCTTCTCCTTCCTAGACATCAGCCTTCTCTGGGACTGTATGATCATCTGGGGTCATCTCTCCCCTTTGTTATTTGACCTTAAACAGCCCAGTAGCTGAGGTCAATGCCATATACAAAGGGCCTGATTTAGCAAGCATTCTCTGAGCACCTACTGCATGCCGGGTTCTTAGCAATATGATGTAGGGATTACAGAGGTGATGAAAACGTGGCATCTGCCCTCTTGAAGTTTATGCTCGGTTAAGGGAGACCCTACCTCTTTCACCTGGCAGAACATGTTCTGCAGTTGAGGTTGATATTGAGCAAGCACAGCAGATGGGGGCTTGCTGCAGCTGATGGGATGGGAGAGGCCCTGAGCAATACCTAGGACAGGTGATGGACTCTTGTCAGGTGAGAGGAGTAAGGATGCTCAAAAGTGAGAGGAGCAAGGATGCTCGAAAGAGCATGGGGAACAAGGAGTCTGATGTGAATAAAGCTTCAGATATATAAGGGAAAGAGAATACGGAAAGGTTGTTTCAGCATGTTAAGGATGGGTCTTCCTCTCTTAGAACCGGATAAAGCATCAAGACAGTAGGTGCTGCATTTGCCATCTTGCAAAAGTCTTGAAGTGTCTGATAATTGGTTGCTTATATAAATGTTGAAGCCCTAAACCATCTTGAGAATATATGAAGGCTTAAGAGACAGGAGATGAGGTGAGATCTATTAGTGGATTTCTTTGGAAAGCTTGATGATGCCTGCAATATCCTCCTCTCCCAACTTCACCAGGAGATGGGAGAGAAATCCTTCAGTGGGGTCACTTAGGGAGCTTGGTGTGTGGTCCACCACCTGGACACAGGTTTCTGTGTCAACCTAGGAGATTCAGAGGGCAGAAATGAGGGTTGGCTGACTTGGACAGACTTGGGGTAACCCAGCTCCCCAGAGTCTTCAGGAGTACCTCCCTTGGGCCACACAGGAAAAATGGAAGCCTGCAAGATGCAGGCTCCCCTCCCTGGAGATGGACCACCAGAAACTCAGGGGATGAGACAGAGTGTGGTCCGCCAAGGGGCATGCATCATCCACTTGATGGAAAAATTCTTCAGTGAAGAGCTGGCAAAAGCAGCCCTCAAGAGCAAGAGTCACGTTGAACTCTCTGCCAGCCAGGTAAGAACTTGCTGAGTGCTCACCTCTCCTCCCCACTCCCCCACTGTCCAGGACAGAGAAATGTGGACTTGAAAGTGAGAAGGGAGGTAAGTACGAAGGCATGTTTCCCTGAGAGCCCAGTTGCAAAAGGTCTGGGGACAAGTAGGGGTCTGGGACTGGGAGAAGTCAGACTGGTGGAAAAAGTTGGAAATGGATTATCACATGGAGCTGACCTCTTCAATTACTGAGTTGAGATTGTCTTATAAATTAAATATATCGCAAGATTTTTTTTTTCTCTTCACAAGAGTGATTTCCCAAGCTTTGTGTAGGGGTGAGAAAGGAATATCCCAGCAAGCAGATGTAAAGAGACAGAAGGAAGCAGAATATCAAGGCTTCCTTGTTCCTGTGTGCTGGGTACAAAACTTAAGCCTTGGTTGAAAGTGAAGTGAAAGTGTTAGTTATCAGTTGTGTCTGACTCCTGTGATCCCATGACTGTAGCCTGCCAGACTCCTCTGTCTGTGGAATTCTCCAGGCAAGAATACTGGAGTGGGTTGACATTTCCTTCTCCAGGGAATTTTCCCAACCCAGGGACTGAACCTGGGTCTCCCGCATTGCAGGCAGATTTTTACTGTCTGAGCCACCTGTTTTGAATTTGAGAGGGTCTCAAATGCCAAGGGGGGCGATCCAATCTTTTCAGGAGGGTCTAAATTTAATGTTTACAAAATCAGGAGCACTCAGATGTGCTAAAGACACATTTCAGCCCATTTGTGAAAAACAGAATAAACTTCTAAATCTCCTTCTGCATTTTAGTAAGAATCTTACAAAAATGGAGAAGTCATTTTTCAATGCAGTTATGCAGTTTTCTAAATTCTAATGAGTGCATAATAGTGTACTTAACCAATTCCTGTTGGATGGACATTAGGTTATTTCCAATTTTTCACCATTATAAATAATGCTATGATGAATATGCTTATGCATAAATCTTTGTGGTTACCTCTGATTACATCCTATCGTGAAAAGAACAGAAGTGGAATTACTGAATGAATGAAAACATTTAAGGCTTTTGGTACATAATGCCAGTTCTCCCCAAACCTTGTACCAGTTTACAACCCCACGTGTCAGAGGTAGTATATTTCACCTTATCCTCACACTGCCAAACAATGGACATGAAATATTTTAAAATCTTTTCTAATATGATAAAAGATTAATGGTATGTCAAGGTCAATTTATATTCCTTTGAAATCTAGTGAGAATAAATAATATTCTATGTTGACCAAATGTATTTCCTCTTTGATAACTTTTCATGTGTTACTTGTTTTATATTTCAGGGTTCTTTGTCTTATTTTCACCAGCTCATGTGAATATGTGGCATAATAAAAACATTAATTCTTTGTCTTATCAGATGCAAATTTCACCTACAGTTAATTGTTTACCTTTCAGTAGTAATTTTATACTTGCATGTTTTAAATGTCATGTAGTTAAGTATATACATTTATTCCTATATGATTCATTCTCCCAAGGCTTTATAGGTACAGAGAAAAAATTCCTGTATTATGATGTCAGATAAAAATTATACCTACAGTATTATTAGAACTTTGTAATACACACACACACACACACACAGAGCAAGGTAAAAACCGAAGTCCTAATATCAAAACCTAGAACTTTATCAAAATTTTAACAGTAGCTGGAGTTAAGAATTGGATATGTAGATTTTTTTCTTTCCTATTTTTCTATATATCTCCTATTTTGTGTAATGGGAGACTTGAATATTATATGTGAACCTTATTCCATAAATTCAGATGTGTAAGAAATATCATATTACTTTCATTAAATCAAAATAACCTGACTTGAGTTTTCATCCTGCAGGGCTGTTGGGAGATTTTATCTTAACTATTTTGTCTCCACCCCTCTGGACACACAAAAATCCTGAAGGTTCACCTAACAGCCATAAGACAAGGGCTTCTAGTCTTCAGCTGACCCTTGTTCTAAGCCCAGCAGATCCGTACCCAAGCTCTCCAATCCCTAAAAAAGGATATCTTCAAACCTGACCTGTCTGGGGCACAGGGTCTTTCCCAAGACAAAGAGCCCTGGACAGAGGTTCAGGCTATGTGTGCCGTGCCGGCATGCCGCTCTGCGGTCCAAACCCCTGAGGCCCTGCTCCTGTGATCCAGAACCCCAAACACCACCTGCTTCCAACTCTCCATCATCTGTTTCCTGCCCCTAGCTCTCCCCACCCTCCTTTTCAAACCATTTGCATCTCACCTCTTTCCCATTCCCAAGGAGCACAGGCCTTTGGAAAACAGAAGTCAAGAAGGGAGTTTACCTTTAGGGAAAGTTCAGAATGACTCAAGAAGGAACTTAAGCTTCCCGTGGTCAGGGTCTGTAATGCCCACTCTCTCCCCCTGTCCTTTCTGTAACTGATGCCGCAGCCCTGCTTCCCACCTGTCTTCAGCCCTAAGGTGCCCTCTCACCCCTGGGCACTCTGTAATACTGCCCCCACCTGGAATATTCTTTTTCCACTGACTTCTCTTTACCTGACTGCCATCTACCCCCATTCAAGCCTCAGTTCAAAAGAGCCATCTCCCCTGGGAAGCTTCCCCTTCCCTTCAGACCTGGGAGAGCTTCTGTTTTTCTCTCTGTACCCTGCACTTGGCCATCCAGAAGATCCATCACAGGGTGTAAATGAGCAGACATATTCCTTTATGTCTCTCTCTAGACTGGAAGCCCCATGAGGCAGGGGCCCTGTCTGGAGTGCAAAAGGTGCTCAGTAAGTGAACAAATGAATAAAGCCACTGGTGTCCCCACCTCTTCCCATCCACCAGCAAGCTCACCACTGGGTGAGGCTGGAAGTGTGGAAGTTTTCCTTTGTACATCTTTATCACGCCTGTGGCTCAATGCCGTGGAATGTTGCCACCTGTCCGAGCACCTGACTCTCCCTGCAGGTCTGTGGGCGGCTTGTTTTGTCCTTAACTCCCTAATGCACAGCCCTAGGTATGGCTGCTACACACCACACACCACACACACACACACACAGAGTGTTCTTTTTGCTTTATTTTTAGTTACTAAATCTTTTTTTAAAGTTATCCATTCTTTGCAGAAAAACTGAAGTTTCATCACATTGTCAATGTGTATGTGATACAGACATAGATAAAGATAAATATGGGCTTCTCTGGTGGCTCAGTAGTCAAGAATTCACCTGCCAATGCAAGAGATGCGGTTTCAATCCCTGGGACGGGAAGATCTCCTTGGGAAGGAAATGCCAACCCACTCCAGTATTCTTGCCAGGGAAATCTCATGGACAGAGAAGCCTGGCGTGCTGTAGCCCATGGGGTCATAAATGGTCAGACATGACTTGGCAACTAAACAGCAACAAAATATATAAATACAGAAATAGACTAGTAAAATTGTTATTGCATTCATTTGAAGAATCAAGTGCGAACAGCTACATATTTTTAGGAAAGAGTTAGGAGTAAGGACTTGCAGTACAGATATTAAAATGCATTATAGAGCCATAGTACTTAAAACTATGTGGTATTGACAAAAGAAATGAACAGACCAATGGATGAGAATTGATAGCCTAGAAACCTTCCCTCAGGTATGCAAGCATTTAATTTATGATAGAACAAGCAACTCACCAAAAGGAAAAGATGGATTATTCAATAAGTGACTTTGGAAATTACTGGCTAATTAGGAAAAACATTCAAGTCATATCCATACATCTCATTCTATAACAAAACCTATTTTAGATTAATTAACTCATTACATTTCAAAAATTAGTTGAAAATAAAACAGCAATTAAGTTGAAAGAAATTTCAAAACCTAAAGTTAGTCTAAGCAATGAAAAGAGGAAAGATTGATAAAACTTTGCAAACATTACTGGCATTTTATGTGAAAATGTATTACCACCATAAACAAAAAAAAATAGACAGGATTTTTAAAAGCACCATAGGTAAGGAATTAATTTCCTTCATGTTTTAAAAATTACTTAAAAATCAATGAAAGAGAAAAAAACTAGTTGCCTACTAGGAAACAAAATCAATTAGTGATTCTTCTGGGTTGTGGGAATACTAGCAATCTTTACTTTTTATGCTTCTCTTTATTTTCTATGCCTTAAGTATGTATTACTTTTATAAGCAGATTACAGATCAACAATATTTTAAAGCACATATTTGCTCCAACAGGGGGAGGTGAAGAGAGAGATGCAAAGGACATAAGAGTTTACAGAATATTAATGCACATGGATAATAATCATATAAAATGATCACATTCAGAAGTAATTAAATAACAATGTAATAACAATTTTTAAGTGGCAGAGTTTTATAAAAGTGTATATGATTTTATGTGGTGACGGTAAGGAGAAATAGTATTTTTTTGTATATGCTGGTCATCATGTGAATTTTAAAAAATCCCTCTGGAAGGCAATATGTCAATATATATACAAAATATTACTATAAGAACATATTCCTTGATCTAGTCTCACATCTAGGACTTACTTCTTAAAAGTGAATTAGGCAGTTTCACAGTGACTTCAGTATAAGACAGGGTAATACAGAGCCCAGACAGGGATATTGGTGCCCTTCCATCAGTGGACAGCTGCTCCTCCATCTGAAACCAGATGATTTCTTTACCTTCCATGACAACCCACCTGGATCTTGGCACCAGGAACGTCTTGAGTTTTTAGCCTAAACTTGATGGGTTGTTGTTGTTTAGTTGCTAAGTCTCATCAGACTCTTTGTGATCCCATGGGCTGTAGCTCCTCTGTCCATGGGACTTCCCAGGCAAGAGTACTGGAGTGGGTTGCCATATCCTTCTCCAGGGGATCTTCCTGACTCAGGGATAGAACCTGCATCTCCTGCATTGGCAGGTGGGTTTTCCTTAACTGCTGAGCCTTCAGGGAAGCTGTACCTTGGACAAAACTCTAGGCCCAGCCACATCTCTTGAGCCTTATTGTACTTGGCCCCGGCATGTTTTGCTATCAGCAGCTCCCTCTCTAAATGGGTTAGTCTGATGCCATGGGACAGGGGTTTGGGAAGCCATTTTGTAGACCTGGAGGAAATCCTAGACTATGATCTACACTATGTGATCTTGAGCATGTCACTCCTAAACAAGGACATATCTTCTATGTGCCAGGCCATGTCAAGATCAATGCTGATGAGGAAGCCACTTGGGATGCACTTTGTATGTTGATTGCTTTATCTCTGAACAATGATAACATGCTTACTCACCTCCCCACTGCCATCTGCCATGAGCTGCATCAAAAGTTGATGTCAATCTGCTACACATCCTACGAAGTTCTTTAAACCTGTAAACTCTTTTCTTTAGGGTCTCCCAAGTTATGCTGTGAGAACTGCAGATATGAGAACCACGTGTTTTTTTGTTTGTTTGTTTGTTTTACTTTCACCCTTTTCCCTGGCAAAGAGCAGCTAAACATCTTGGAAAGTCCTAGTGATCGCAGACCCAGCTTGGCCCTTCCACGGTCACACTGCTAGAATTTGACAAAGGCTTTCCTGGCACAGCTCTGACCAGTTGTAAAGACAGAAATCCAAGAACCATTCTGGAAATTTCCATCTTGATCAAACCATCCCCATTACCATATGTGGTAATGTCCTTGTTGATCACCATCACCATGTCTTTGTTGATACCTACTTTCCTCTCAATTTCGGAATACTGGGTGCAACTCTTGGGAGTCTTTCCTTTGCTTTTAGGATAGAGACTTTTCATAAAGGCAGGAACGTGCAGACCCCTGCCTACCTGCACCACTGCCCTCCAGCCTCCAGCCTGACATCAGCATACCACATACTCCCACCCCAGGACCTTTGCACAGCATGCTTCTCTCACTCAAGCCCCCTTGCCTCATTCCTTTTTCTTACATACTAATGTTTGTTTCCTACTAATCTCATATGTGGCCTCAGAAACATTTGTTCCTTAGAGAAGTCATCCTTGACCCCAAGGTTGGACAAAAGCTTCTCTTAATGTAGTCCCTGTTATAGTTCACACAACTTTTCTATCATAAGCTAAGTATGTTCCAACTAGTATGATTTCCTGATTCTGTGCTTATATTATGAGATGTTTGATTTTAGGCTTCTATAATGTTAATGTCTTATTCAGGAGGCAAGCTCCACAAGGACAGGTTCCTATTGAAGGAATGGATAAGTGAATAGAAAGAGGCTTGACCAGGACCAGTTCTGGAGCCTGGAAGAGCCAAGTGATGGCCAAACTGAAATGAGGATGAAGGGCCAGGGTTTGCCCATGGGCTGGTGAAGAGTGTCTCGTATGTGATCTGGACATGTTCCCCTGATCACATGAAGATAGAACAGAGAAAACAGTGTGTGCTTCTGGAAAAAGATTTTCCAGAAGTGGAAAATAAAATGAAACTCAGTTCCTGTGCCCACAGCTTGTGAATGGTCTCTCTCTCCATCATAAAACATTGATTCTATTTTGTGCTCTTTTCTGTGCTTTCCCTTCTCTAGTGAGTGCTCTGTATTCTAAATGTTAAAACGAACCCAATGGCCTTGACTGCTCTCATCTTTAACCAGAAACATAATTGCCTCATTAACCTTTGGGGGGAGGTTTGACTTTGCCCCCCAAAGGTTGGAGGCCCAGGTTTCTGGGCATGCCCATGGCCTCAGCTCAGTTGGTTGGCCAGAATTAATGGGAGATGAGCGTGATGGGGCAGAACTCTCATTGGCTGGCTGGGGAAGAAGGCATTATTGATTTCCATGGCAAAATGCTCTAGCTCCTTTGCATTTGGGGGTGTTATTTAAACATTTATGCACCTCGTTCTTCCGACAAGTGAGGAAGCCCAGGGGCCCAGGAAATTCAGACTTCTGGTTTGTGAAGAGGAAGAGTGATTCCTTGTGATATTCCTTCTGGTTAAGCTCATCTTATGAAGACAGAAAATAAAGATAAAAATGAGGTGGGTGGCTCCATTGGCTAACACTTTGGTAACAAGAAGCGGGAGTTATTTTTGCACAAATATTTTTGTTTATCCGCAGCAAACAAAGCTGGACTTCTACCCCCAGTGTCTGAGCAGAGGATCTGCTGGACAAATCCTCCTGGGGAAGTAAGTTGGTCTGATATTAGCGAAATATTCTGGATGATGTGAGATTTCTCAGCCCTTGGAAGGAAGTGTGACAAACCTAGTTGGAAGCATGGGGTGTCTGGCTCTCTGTGGAATAATTTACAGAGATTATCTCACTTAATCCTCACACAGCGCTTTCAAGACAGACATGATGAGTCCACTGAGACTAAAAGATAAAACAATCCTCTTTGGTAAGCAAGATACCAGAGACACAAACAATCCTACTTACTCCGTTCAAGGTCTGTGCTTGGCTCTTGCCTAGACCACGTGATGTAGCTCTGCCGCTGGCATCCTTGTGAAACTTGTGGAGGCCACAGACATGACACTGATGAGCCTCCCCGGTTATAAAGTGGACATCAGTTCAATTCAGTCACTCCGTTGTGTCCAACTCTTTGCCACCCAATGGACTGCAGCATGCCAGGTTTCCCTGCCCATTATCAACTCCTGGAACTTGCTCAAACTCATGTCCATCACAAAACCCGAATTATGAAGTGGACATAAAACCCAGCTATGAACTGGACATAAAAGCATCTCCAAGAAGATGGAGTTTTCTGGAGCTTCTTCTACCATCTAGTTGGTGGCCCTTAAAAATACTAAGCATAATGAAAAAGCATTTTTAACAGGCAAAGGTCAAATGTGGAAATTTAGATCACATCATAAACTTGACAAATCCTCCTGACTTCTGTTCCAAGCCCTTCTTCCCGGTGCTCAGGCCAAGACAATCCCACTGTGGCTGTGCTGCTGCCACACCATTGGTGAAAACAGCCAGGCATTCATTCATTCATCCTTCAGGCCTTTCCTCAGTGCTTCCTATCAAGACACAGAGCCATCCATCACCAGTTCTGCCGTCTTGTTGATCCTTGGGTGTAGTGTACCTGTCCAAAGACATGCAAGTGGCCGCATGCGATATGAACTAGGTGCTCTGGAGCCCAGAGAAGGGCCCTGGCCTTGTTTAGCAAAACTTGCAGCCTTTCTCACAAGACTCCGGGTGCATGGGTGCATAGACTCCCTCACACCTGCTCCCTGGGGTCCAGTCTCCCCTCTGTGAGACGCTATTCCCCCATATCACTGCAGGGTTTGCCTCTGGCTCCTAGGGCGCCATGGAGAGTCAGAGGCATGCCCTTGAGGGATGGGAATATTTTAGGTTGAATAGAACTCGTACTGATGGTCTATACAGCTGGTTCTCACTCCTGGCATGGTCATGGTGGTCTCCATATCCCACCGGAAGATCCATGCTTGCCACTGTCAAATATCTGATAGTTTAGCTCAAAACACTTAGTAGTTTAGATTTTTTTTCTTTTTTTTTTCGTTTAGAGACAGAGAGTTGCATTAATCATAGTCCTCAGGTCAAGGCACTTTGTCATGGTCTTCAGTGTTAGATCTTCTCTCATTTTTATTTCTGTTTTTCCCACAGTGTTTTATATAGCAAACTTGAAAGACATTTACAGTGAACACCTGTACATCTGCCACTTAGATTCTACCTCAATACATTACTACAGTTTTGTTATCCTCTATCAATCCAAACTTGTATCCATCAATGAATATACTTTTGGGGTACATTTAAAAGTAAATTACAGACTTCAGTACACTTTCCTGTAAATACTTCACTATTTACTTAAATATTTGCTTTCAGCTCTTTTGTCCTTTATTGTAAAAATACATATACAATGAATTGCATGAACAATAAATGTATTCATTGTGGAGCTGGGGCAAATTCATGTACCACTATATCCTTCTTATCAAGATACAGAACATTATCGTTACCCTAGAAATATCCTTAATTCCCTTTCAATTCATCTTCTACAGCATCCCTTAAAGGCTGCCACTGTTCTGACTTTTTTCCACCATAAATTAGTTTTCCTTGCTCTGAAACTTCATATCAATGAACTGATAAGAACACACATTCTTTTGCTCTTCTTTCACTCAGCATAACATTTAGAGATTCATCTGTGATGTTTTACGCATCAGCATTGTATTCCTTTTTATTTCAGAGTAGAATTCCAGTATATGTATAGTCCATGGAATTCTCAGGCCAGAATGCTGGAATGGGTAGCCATTCCCTTCTCCAGGGGATCTTGCCAATCCAAGGATCAAACCTGGGTCTCCAGCATTGCAGGTAGATTCTTTACCGCTGAACTACTAGGGAAGCTTATATGAATATACCCCAGTTTATTTATCCATCTTTTTAGGACACAGCCACCTTTTAAATCAAGCTTATATGATGAAGTCTTGGTGTAAACATATGCTTCATTTCTCCTTAATAAATACCTAGGAGGGAAATTAGATCACAAGCTACATATATGTTTAGTTTTATAAGAAAATACCAGAAACTTTTTCCAGAATGGATGTACCATTTTACCTTCCCATCAAAAATTCACGAGAGTTCTGGTTGCTCCATATCCATGCCAATATTCAATGGTGTTAGATTTAATATTGTGTATTCTGACAGGTAATCGGTGGTATCTCATGGTAGTTTTAAAATGTATTTCTCTAAAAAAGAATGATGTTAATATTACTTCATACATTTATTGGTCATTTGTCTTTGTGAATTATCTGTTTAAAAACTTTGTCCATTTTTAACTGGATTATTTATCATTTTATTATTGAATTGTGAGAATTCCCCACACTTATCTTTTGTGAAAAATATTTTATATATATATTTTTTCTAGTCTGTGGCCTCCCTTTATTAGTGGTTTATTTTGATGGGCAGATATTAATCATTTTGATGACTGTAAATCATCATGGCTTCTTTTTCTTGGTCATTGTTCATGGTGTTCTATCAAAGAACTTTTTGCCTACTCTCATTTCACAAAAATATTCTGTTTCCCTTTAAAAGCTTCATAGTTTTTGTTTGAATGTCTAAGTGTATAACTGAATTACTTTTGTGTGTGATGTGAGGTAGGAATTGGGTCTCACTTTTTCCGTATGAGTATACAGATATTCGAGTGCCATTTGTTGAGAGGACTTCCCTTTCCCCATCATATTGTTTTGGCACCTGTGTCAAAAATCAAACAAGGGTATAAGTGTGAATCCATTTCTGGGTTTATCCTCTTTCAAACATAAGTATTTTCTTGTATTCCTATTCTCCACATCCATTTCCTTCCTCCAAAATGAGATTCCATTGCAATGTGTTCAAAGCATCCATTTAATTTGTAAATGTTCTTGTAAAATATGTATTTTTACTTTGTACATAGGTATTTTAAATTATGCATATAGTACCTAGCTCTATATTTTAATTATATTTATGGTTTACCTTTTAAAAATAAGATATATACATACATCACATATATATTTTAATGAATTTTTATCAGAGTATGATTGCTTTACAATGCCGTGTTAGTTTCTGTTGTACAGTAAAACGTCAGCTGTGTGTATATATATATATCCTCTCCCTTTGGATTTCCTTCCCTTTCAGGTCACCGCAGCACATTAAGTAGACTTCCCTGTGCTATATATATATGTTCTCACTATTTATCTATTTTATACATGATATCAATACTGTATATGTGTCAATGCCACTGTCCCAATTCCTCCCACCCCTCCTTCTCCCTTCATATCATGTATTTGTTCTATATGTCTGTGTCTCTATTTCTACTTTGCAAAAAAGTTCATGTATACCATTTTCATAATTTCCACATATATATCAACACATTAATTGCTGTTCAGTCACTCAGTCATGTCCGACTCTGTGACCCCATGGACTGCAGCATGCCAGGCTTCCCTGTCCTTCATCATCTCCTGGAGCTTGCTCAAAGTTGTGTCTGTTGAGTTGGTGATGCCATCCAACCATACTTTAATATATGATATTTGTTTTTTTCTTTCTGACTTACTTTACTCTGTATGACACTCTCTAGGTCCATCCATGTCTCTACAAATAACTCAATTTTGCTCCTTGTTATAGCTGAGCAATATTGTATGGTATGTGTATATCACATCTTCTTTACCTATTCCTC
The DNA here is from genome assembly GCF_019320065.1 of Cervus canadensis. Classification (NCBI taxonomy): domain Eukaryota; kingdom Metazoa; phylum Chordata; class Mammalia; order Artiodactyla; family Cervidae; genus Cervus; species Cervus canadensis. The sequence goes on along the minus strand of NC_057403.1, from coordinate 30,675,467 downwards.
TGTTGATGGACACTTAGGTTGATTTCATGTCCTGGCTATTGTAAATAGTGTTGCCATGAATGATGGGGTGCACGTATCTTTTTGAATTATGGTTTTCTCTGGGGATAGGCCCAGAAGGGGGATTGCTGGGCAATATGGCAGCTCTATTTTTAGTTTTTTAAGGAACCGCCATGCTGTTCTTCATAATAGTTGTATCAGCTTACACTCCTACTAACAGTACACAAAGGTTCCCTTTTCTCCACATCCTTTCCATCATTTATTGTTTGTATGTTTTTTGATATGGCCATTCTGACTGGTGTGAGGTTATACCTCATTATAGTTTTGATTTGCATTTCTCTAATAATTAGTGATGTTGAGCATCTTTTCATGTGCTTGTTGGCCATCTGTTACCTATATATTTTTAATGAACCACTGACATTATTGTAAGTGCATCTTACCCATCCGGTTTCAGCAAAACACTCTATTTTGTGTGCTGTGGTATTTTACTTCTCTACTCTCTCATTGATGGACATCTGCTCCTCTTCTATTTTCTACCACCCAATCCATACTGCAATGGCATTCCCATGCAGTTCCTGGAGACCTGAATGAGAATTTCTTTGTGGTCAAGAAGATTGCATTTTCTAAAAATGGCCACCACAACACATCCCATCCACCCACTCTTCTATGACTTGATGTTGACCCCTTGGCCACCCCCCTCATTGAGAGCTGGAGTCTATGTCTTCTTCTCTTGGATCCTGGATGTACCTTTGTAACTTTCTTGAGCACTAGAATAGAGTGAAAATGAAGCCATGTAGCGTCTGAGGCAAGGCTAGAAAAGCGCCATGCATCTCTTCCCTGACCATTGGCTCTTTGGAACCAGCTACCATGCTGAGTGAGAGCCAAGTAACATGAAGAGATCACAAGTCAGAATTCTGCCCAACAGCCTCAACCAGGACACTAGCTGATGGCCAGGAACAAGTTCCAGACAAGAGAGTTGGTGTCTGATGGTTCTATCCCCAAGCTATCAAGCATCTGTCCCCCACTCCAGCCTTTGAGTCACCCTCACTGGTGCCACAAAAATTAAAGATGGTTTTCTCAACCAAGACCTGCCCAAATTGAAGACTGGTGAGCAAAATGATGATTTTTTTTAAAGTCACTAAGTTATGCAATGGCTTGTTATGCAATAAAAAATAGCTGGAGTGTATGGACTCAATTTATGCATCTCGATTAAACTTATAGATCATGCCCATAGAAGGCCATGGGTTCTCCTCTCCCACTGTCAATACAAAACGCCCCTCTGTCCTCACATTCCTGCTCCTACTTGGTATTGCCTCTTACTAATGCTTGCCTAATAGTTGCCAAGTAATAGATCATTAATTTAATTTGTATTTGTCTGATTACTAATGACTTTGAATATTTCTTGATATGCTGACTAGCTTTTGGTTTTCCCCTTCTATAAATTGGCTGCTCATATGCTTCCTTCCTTTTTCTAGTAGGTTGTTATCTTTCTATCTGTTTTATAGTCTTGATACAAGTCTCTTATCAATGGTAGACATTGCAAATACCTTTTTGTTTTCAGTCATCTGTCTATTAGCTTTGATGGTTGTCTTCTATATTTAGAAGACAAATGATAGTATCACCAGGAGAGATTCCATGAAGAAGGAACCCTATCTGTGCCTTAATTGCCCTAAATACCTCAAAGGAGTTCTCAATAACATTTTCACATTTTCTTACATTTCTATATAATTTCCCAATTTAAAAAATAGGTGCATATATATGTGTTTGTTTAATCATCAGGATAACCCTGAAAGATAGTTATCATCACTCTCCTTGTCCATTTTACAACCTGATAAATGAAGAGCTAGCTATTTGAAGTGACTTGTCCAAGGTCACACAGCTCTTAAATGTCATTTCAAGAGAAACAGGCTCCACGCTCCAGGGGTCCAATGGAATAGGATGAGTGCAGAGAAAGGACTTTCACTGAGTTGGGTGATGACCCAGTGCCTTAGGAAAGGAAGTGGCTGCTGAGTGCATCAAAGTGACTCAACCCGAGGGTCAGGTCTCTGGGGACAGGCCCTACCTCAGTGACCAGCTCCATGTCTTATGTAAGTAACATCTCCCCTTTATGCCTTGATTTCCATACCTTGAACTCAGCAGTGATAATGAAGCTTACCTCTCAAATGAACCATGAAGATTAAAAGAGGTAACAGATGCAAACTGGAAAGTATTTTTATCCTAAAACTATAAGGGGTCAGTTTACCTGGGGAAAGACTTTAGGTATGTCAGAATTTCAAGCTCAGCTCAAGCCTTAAAAGGCTGTATGACCTCAGAGAAACCCTTTCCCTCTCTGGGCCTCTGGTTGCTCCCTAAGACCCTTCCAGCTTAAGGATCATCTTGAACTTGAGATAGAGCCAGAATTTGCTCCCAGGAAAAAGGCTGGTATATGCCTCTGTGTGTGTGTGTGTGTGTGTGTGTGTAAGTATGTGTGTGTCCATGTGCTGTGTGTACATGTCTGTGACTGCATGTGTACACATGTTCATGAGCATGTGAGCGTGGATGGACATTTTAACATGTACAAGTGTGAGCATGTATTTTTGAACATGTAAACGTGTATAAATATGAAGAGGGTATTATATATGGAGTAAAATACTCTTTCTGAGAATCAGTATACAGATACCCTTCCCCTGCATTTCCTTGATTATACTCCAAACCCCTTCCCTCTCAGCCTGGACATTTACAAATCCCTCTTTCACTGTTTTGGGAGTTGGAGGAAGGTACAGAGGCAGGTAATAAGGACCAGTGAAATGGAAATGACCAGGGCAGAATGGAAAGGTCAGGCTACATTCTTGCATTCATTTTCAAGCTCTCAAGATTATATATAAAAAAGAGAAGCTGAGGTTGGGCCTACAGAAGGAGGAGAAGGAGCCAAAAGGACAGGAGCAGACAGAGCCCAGAGCAGAAGGGCCGAAGCTTGAAGGGCTGTGTGACGTGGTCCTTGGTACCCAGCAGTGAGCACTGCGCCCGCTCGCCAATTGCCCCCTGAACATCCAGCCTCAGGGGCTACCTAGAGGGGTGTCTGGGCTGTGTGTGTGTGTGTGTGTGTGTGTGGCTTGGTACACGGGGCTGAGCACAGCTGTCTCTGCTGTGAGGAAAGAGTAAGGATGAGGGCTGCCCCCTAGCCCCGGATCCCGCTGGTCCAGGCTGGGATGGATGTGAGACCACCACTCCCTCTCCTTCAGCCCCCCTGGGGCTCTGCCACTGGCCTGTTCCTGCTGCCACACAACTTCCAGAGCCACCTGGGCCTGGCAGTTTGTCACCACTAAAAGCCTCATATCCTGCCTCCCCCTGCACTATTAATCTTGGAAAAACGCATTGTCAAGACTAATGAAAAAGGGGAAGCCACCAAGGAGAAGGTGTCCACACCTCAGGCTGACAGTTGTCAGGCGAGCTGCGGCGGTATCCTGCTGGGGACAGAGCTGGAGGGACAGAGCAGTGGGGAGTGCCCGGGCGGTGGGTGGGCAGTGGGAGCTGGGAACCTGGGCACCGGTGAGCCCGCACCCGCTGGGAGCAGGTGGCCTGCCGTGTGGCCGGAAGGAGGACAGAGGACAGGAGTCTTGGGGCCTGGAAAGGACATGGAGCAGCGGGACACCCCCAAGGAGAAGGGCCTCCCGACCAGGCCTTCTCACTGTGACTGAAACATTCCGGAAAAGAAGCCTCTGACAGCTGGCACTGAGCTCCCAAGCCTGCCCGTCTCGGGTCCCTCTGAGGTCACTGGGAGGGGTTAAGATTGAATTCTGATTAGGGGCCACAAGCTGGCAGGCTTCAGACTTAACCCAGTCCACAGCTTTCACTTGGTTTATGGAATGTTTAAAATTCTTTGAATCAGCTATAAAGTTTGAAACTGGGATACTCCATGTAAAGAATCAGATTTGCAATTTCTCTTGAAAAATGTAAGAAGCCTCGCCATTTGGCATAAAAAAGGATGAAATAATGCCATTCGCAGCAACATGGATGGACGTGGAGATTATCATACTAAGTGAAGTAAGTCAGACAGAGAAAGACAAATACCATATGACACCACTTATATATGGAATCTAGGAAGATGATACAAATGAACTTATTTACAAAACAGAAACAGGCTCACAGACTTAAAAAACAAACTTACCATTAACAAAGGGGAGAGGTGGGTGGGGGATAAATTAGGAGTTTGGGATTAACATGTACACACTACTATATGTAAAATAGATCATCAACAAAGACCCAGTGTATAATATAAAGAACTCTACTGAATACTTGGTAATAATCTATCTGGGAAAAGAATCTGAAAAAGAAGTGTGTCAGTCACTCAGTCGTGTCTGACTCTTTGCGACCCCGTGGATTAGAGCCTGCCTGGCTCCTCTGCCCATGGGATTCTCCAGGCAAAAATACTAGAGTGGGTTTCCATTTCCTTCTCCAGGGGATCTTTCCGACCCAAGGATTGAACCTGGGTCTCCCACTTTGCAGGCAGACTCTTTACTGTCTGAGCCACTGGAAGAGCTGAAAAAGAATGGATGCATGTATGTGTATAACTGAACCACTTTACTATATACCTGAAACTAACAAAACATTGTAAATCAACTATACCCCAATATAAAATAAATTAAATTAAAGAAAGGAAATATGGCCATTTGGGACAGATTCTACCATATGGTGGCCATCAGTCACAGCTGCAAAGTCCTGACTGGCAGGCAGAGCTCCCCAGCGACCCTGGACCCAGCAGTCCTTACCACCCAACCCTCAGCCACACAGGCCGCTGCTGCTCACCGCAGCCAGTAGAGAGGGCTTCCCACCCTGTGGTCTTCTCTCTCTGTTTTTTTTCCACCTGTGCTGATGCCTTGAAAGTAGCTGGAGTTTTGTTACTGTGAAAATCTAGTGGACTCTCTCTCAACCTTTGCCTCACAACTCTTTCTTCTGTCCCATTGCACCCCAGGGCTAGTTCTCTCTTCAGCCAGTGATGCTATTCAGAGGCCTCCCACTAAAGGTTCAAATGAGCCCAAAGATCACAAGTTTCATCTCTTACCCTAGCATCCCCCTTGTAATTCGCCCAGGAAGGAGACTAAGGGCATGGAGCACCTCCAAGAATCAGACAACTGATCCTTTGGCAAGTGGGTCCTGAAAATTCCCCATACCCAGATGTGTGCTCTGGGGAATGTGACCCCAAGGAGAAAAGGAGTACCCAAGGCCATGAACATGGTACGCCCAAGGCTGTGAGAGAGTGATCAAGCCCAGAGAGATACAGAGGAAGCCGGGGTCAATCAGGAAGGCTTCCTGTAAGAGGAAGATGCAGTGGTTTAAGAGCATAGGTGTTGAGGACTTGATCTTTCATGACCTTGGGCATGTCAGTTAGCCTCTCTAGAACTCAGCTTCCTCACTGGAAATGAGGCTGATTAAGATGTCTACACTCTGGCCCATATACAGCCCCACCTGCAATAACTCTCAACTTCTCTGTCTTTCCTCCCTTTAGCATCATAACTTGCTGGAATGAGCTCTTCCCAGGCCTTCTTAGGGCTGGTCCTCTCTGCTCTGTGTCCAGTTTTCAGCCTTAAGGATTCAACACAAGCCATGTTGGAGGGGACCAAAAAATACTTTTTGTTTGGATGAAAGTGTGGGAGCTGCTGTTGAAATTACTGTGGAGGTCAAGGCTATTTCTAGGTAGAAGTGATGAAGGAATCAATCAGTAAGATGTTGCTTGCAGGTTGAAAAGCAAAATATTCGGCCAAAGTAGTTTTATAACATTCCTTCTACTTCTCCATGTCCCAAATTCCCTCCACTACATTTGGAGTGGAGGTCTGCAGTGATTGGAGATAAGAACTAGAGAAAGTTTTACTAATCTTGGGCTTCCCCATGGCTCAGATGGTAAAGAATCTGCCTGCAATTTGGGAGACCCAGGTTTGATCCCTGGGTCAGGAAGAGCCCCTGGAGAAGGGAAAGGCCACCCACTCTAGTATTCTTGCCTGGAGACTTCTGTGGATAGAGAAGCCTGGCAGGCTATACAGTCCACGGGGTTGCAAAGAGTCAGACATGACTGAGCAACTAACACACACTTTACTCACCTTAAACAAGCAAAGGCATACCCTAGACCAAGGAAAACTGGGCAACAGAAAATGAGCTAAGGGTCAGAGTGATCTCCAAGCGGAACAAGAATCACTAAAGCTGCACCATAATTTTAAAAACATCTATATCATGTAAAAGTGAATCTTAGCTTCATTGTGAGTCTCACATCCCATTGGCATCTGAAGAGAATGGTATCCTTCCCGCCCAATCCTATGCCCTCCCCATCACCCAGGAAAAGTAACTACGATGATGAGCAGAGAGCAGGACAGCACCTCGCCCATGGGGCCTTGGGTGGAGTTTCTGTCTCTAGAGCCTCTTCAGGTCATCTGTATGGCTGGAAGGGTCCCATTTTCCTCATAGGAATAAGGAGGAAAGTACCATTTAGTCCCTGGCTGGATTCTGATATTGGATCAATCAGACAGCATCGTCTGAAGGTCTGAGCAGTCCTCAGATACAGGCACAAGTATTTTAACATCCAGAGGCAAACTCACTGGTGTCATTTTCCCAGCGTCTCTGCATCTGCCCTTTCCACGAGCACAGAGGAATCTTCCATTTCGGTGACCTTCTCCACCCATATTTCATGACTTGGTGACAGTCTTCTCCTTTGAGTTTTGAGCTGAGGCCACATCTCCACCTTCAGTACCATTGTGCTTCTACTGCAAGCTCTTTGCACCTTTCCAGTGAGTTGGGGGCTGGTCAGACAGAAGAGGCTGTGACAAAATCCATCACTTTCCCCCCATTACTTACTGAGATCCTGGCTCTGTGAGGTTTCTTCTACTTGGTGACTTTCCCCCAGGAACCAGGAGCATTGACGCTTCATTTCTTCCCCTTAAGGAATTTTTTGCCAAGAGCCTGGTGGCCTCATTGTTTGGTGCTGTCCATGCTTGCAGTCAGGCTATATCCTACCCATACGTACACCCCCAGAGTGCTGGGACAGTGTGGGCACAGAAAAGGAGTGCAGTGGCTACTTGCAAAAAGGATGCATGAGCTGCAGAGACACCCCTAGACCCACGCTACACATGTGTGGAGATTGGGTCATTTTCACAGAGGTCACAGTTGGGAGAAGATGAGAGAATGACCCACACGGACTATACTTTGGCACCCTTGAATCTCCCCACCAGACTCACCTGTGCTATAATTTAGCTGCTTCAGTGTTTCCGTCACTCTATCAGGGTTGTGAGACACAAGAAAGAAAAGAAGGAAGGGAGGAAAGGAGAAAGAAAAAAAGATTTCTTTCAAATTAATGAATTACATTTTTTTCTTATTGCAATAGAATGGGTATAAAATATCATGTCAGTTTCAAGTGCCAAGACTTCTTTTGAATAATATAGAGAGACCCGAGTAGAGTGTGAAATCCAAATATATATTTTTAAAAACACAGAAAGGAAAACCATCACAGGTTTGTTGGCAAATTTGCTGTTCCATTCAAGCCCTGTCCCTAATGTCCATCACCCTGAAGTCAGGATGCCCCACCTGGGAGCAGCCAGGGGAAGCCTGCGCTCTGCCATGGTTACTGTGAGAGCCTTGGGATAGGCATTAGCAGAAACCATCCTTTCGTGCCCTGTTTTCTGTAGAGGAACATGGACCCCTCTGGCTAACCCTGGGATGTGTATCGTATGACCCAGCTCTTAAATTCTCTCACTCTTCCTCCCCTTTGTTGCCTCCCAGAGTTAAAAGTCCCTCTGCACAGTTCTACCAAGGTGGGCTGTGTCCGTCTGTTGTTTTTACAGGTTTCACACTTTGTTGTCTTCAGCTGTTCGGGGGAGCCCCTTGCCGCATGAGGCAGACTCTGGAGAGCTGCATGAGGGTAGACAGAGGTGCGTGGTGGTTTCCTTAGTAACCTGAGCTCGGGGAGATAGTCTAGCTGGGAGCGCAGGGCTCTCATGGGTGGGTTGGGGCTGGCCTCTTTGTCTGGGTTCTGGGATGGATGCTGGCCTGACTACGCCCAGGAAAATCTCACAGAGCAGCCGTTTGAGTGACATCAACAGCATCTCTGTGGAGAGACAGGAGCTTTACTCTGGGTCTGCAACTACAAGGACTGCTGGCCTCCTCAGTTAAATCAGAGGAAAAAAACACCCTCTCAGTCTGGCCATCGACCATCATTTAAGCAAGTCAAACCTCAAACTCCTCTTCCCCTCAATGTGCACCTCACATCGGCTCCATCCAAGGACAAGGGCCCCCAGAGCCTCTTCAGACCCTGGTGTTTAATGGCTGTGTCTCTCAACTTGGAGGAGCATGCACCAACATCCCCTGGAGGGCCGACCCCACCCCCAGGGCTCCAGATTCAAGAGGTTAAGTGGGTTTGAGAATTTGCATTTCTAACTAGGACCCGAGTGATGTTGACATTGATCATCTGGGTACCACAGTCACCATGGTCTGAGATAACTGGTCTTGTTGAAAGTCATACATTCTGGGCCAGGCCAGATTTCCATGCTCTTCCTTCTCCACCTGTTTTTCCCCTCTCCCCAGAGTCAGGTCGACTGGACAGAGTCTTTTTGGAGGGAAGGTACTACACGTGCTTCCCTTGTGCTCCATCTGCTCCTCTCTCTTCCTTGATCATACATCTTACTCGTTGGCTATTTGGTCCTTGGTCTCCGAATGAGTGTCCTCATTCAGGAGGTGGTGTGTACATCCCACAAGCGTCTTCTGCTGACTCCTCTGTCTGAAGAGGTCTCAAGGGGGGTGATTGGAAAAGGTTTGAAATTGTTAGTCACTCAGTTGTGTCCAACTCTTTACAACCCCATGGACTATAGCCCACCAGGCTCCTCTATCCAGAGGATTTTCCAGGCAAGAATACTGGAGTGGATAGCCATTCCCTTCTCCAAGGGATCTTCCCAACCCAGGGATTGAACCCACATCTCCCACATCACAGGCAGATTCTTTATCATCTGAGCCACCAGGGAAGCCCTGGACAAAGTTTGGATGATTCCAAATAAGGCACTTGGGTGAATCGCCCTGGTCATTTGGAGGAGGACAATGAGCTAAGGCCAAGAGCAGAGACCCTGAGATGCAGGATGAGCTGCAGGATCACACCAGGGCTGGGGTGGGGGTAGGGCATGGACTCAAGAGCTAGAGCACGAGACACAAGCAAAGGAGTTAGAGTTAAAGTCAGCTGGGGAGGGAAACTCAGCGCAGTCAGTATTGCCACTCAACCATCTCTTTAATCAGCTCCTTTAAGATCTGAGGACCCTTGACAATCGCATCCCCCGTTGCAGGCATACACCCCCCTCCTGAACAGTGCAGCATCAGCCACTCTGCTGAGTTCTAAGTTTTTTCTTTTCATTTCTTAAAAGTACTTTTTTTTTCCTGTAAGTCATGTGGATAATTGAATTCTCATAGTTTCTTCTTGCATAGGATACAACACGACTACATTCACCTTTGGGGAGATGACCATACAGATGATAAATTGTGCAAGCCTGGCACTTTAGAGCATGAAAGGGAGCACATTTATAACTATGGGACAACAGGCAAGTCTGATTCTGTGCCAGATCAGCCAAGACTCCTGGTTATTCCTCTCTAGGAGCTGATGGTGACCAGAGAGACGCTGTGGAACACATCGTCCAAGTCCTCCGAGACAATGAGGGAGAGGAAGAGGAGTGGGGTAGAGAGGCCCACCACCACTGACAGGGCGAAGCAAGACCCACATGATGCAAAACAAGACCCAAGATCCCCAACCACACAGACCAGGAGAGACCAGGGCTGTAGTCCATAGACAGATAGCATGACTAAGCTGAAGAATGCGTCTGGAAAGGTGGGGTGCTCCTGGCGTTTTTGCCATCTCTGCAAGGAACTGTTGTGTGACTTTGGGAACTCTCTTCACCTCTCTGGGGTGCGTCTCCTCATCCATAAATGGGAGTGCTGGTTCTCTGATATCTTGGAGGTGTTAGGGCATTGTCCTCACAGGCTGTACTTCAATAGCACAGCACTGGTTTGATTTAGAAAGGCGTTGGCCAACTGTCCTGTGGTCAGTATGACCCACCACTTGCTTTTGTCAGTAAAGTTTTATTGAAACATGCTCTTTACGTACTGTGTATGACTGCTTTCATGCTAGTAATGGTTAAGTTGAGTCATTGTGACATAGACCTTATGCCACATAAAAATAAAATATTTACTATCTGGCTCTTTGCACAAAAGCTTTGCCAATTTTTGCTTGAGAAGAAAGACAGACAATGATAAATCAGGCTGTAAAGAATTTAAGACTCAAGAGGGTTCATGTTGAAATGGGAAGCTGACTCAGTCCTGATGACCCTCTGGCATTTCCTGATGATAAAAAAGATATTTTGGGGAAATTTTTCAAAACTTTTCTTCTGTTAACTTTTATTAGGAAAAAGAAAAGTGTCTGTGATTTTGCCCACCAGAGGCTTCCACTGTCAACAAATTTCTTATTTTACAAAGTTGCCATTTCTTGTTTTATAACATTGAAATCACAAAATTTTGTATCTTGCTTTTCACATGTTATATAACATAAATGTCTTCCTTTGATTAAAATGTCTTCTTTATTGGCAAGATTGATGCCTATATAATCTTCTGTTTGGGGGTATATCCTGATATTAACAGCTGACTCATTGGAAAAGACCTTGATGCTGGGAAAGATTGAAGTCAGAAGAAGAGGACAACAGAAGATGAGGCATCACTGACTCAATGGACATGAACTTGGGCAAACTCTGAGAGGTGGTCAGGGACAGGGAAGCCTGGCGTGCTGCAGTCCATGGGGTCACAAAGAGAAGGACATGACTTGGCGACTGGAAAACAACGTGGTTGACTTACTCATTCTCATGTTCAACATTAAGTCTTTTACTTTTCTACTTGTTGTTGTGTTTGTGAATGGAGAACATCACTGTGCTCAATGCAAACTGTTTCCTTAGGAGAAATTTCTGAAAAAGGCTCCACTCAGTCAATGAAACAACTATCTGTTAACCCCATTGTTCAATTTATTGAAGAAGAAAAATCACAAAGCGGGCTTGAGGCTGGGTTCTGCTGTCTTGCCACTCTGGGAACCTCCAGCAAAGATCACAGCAAGCCCCAGGGGAGGTGGGGGCCATGCTTTCTGTACAGCATGGCATTTTTCCTGCATGCTGGACAGAAAATGCTCAGGCCTCCAAAACAAAATCAGAAGACTGGCCAGAAATTAATGACATGTATGGGTTCACACAGCAAGGCAAACCTCAGGGCCCACATGGTGGGAGGTCAGAAAGCTGGAAACCCAGGTGCCCCAACATTGACTTGGTGGCCCATCGTGGAGGCTGTGGGTCTTCCGCCTGCTTCCTGAGCACCTTCCCCAGAGTCAGAAGGCACACATCCTTAAGCCTAATGGGGTAAATGCTTATTACACTCTGAGCTCATTTGTAGCAGAAGGCACCTACTACAATCCCACTCCTCATGCAAAATTGCCAATTTATGGCAATATTCCTTGTTTGGAAAACAAGAGTATCCAAACACTATAATTACAACGTGCAGCAGCAGCCGAGAGTTCCTGCATTAATGCAAAGGCTCCAGATACATTCGTCAAATAGAGTTTTTTTTCTCTTTGCCTTCTTCTCTGGGTACTTTTAAGTTCAGGGACAGAGAACATGTCTTCATTAGAAACATTAACATTCACAGGCTGTAGTAAATTTTGACAGTGAAAAGGTCTCTGTAACCTTTAGTTGTGCAGAAATTTACTTCCCAAGAAAATTACATCTGGCACTGTCTTAATTAATGCTAGCTTTCTTTTCTGAAAATTGTGGGCTTGTCAGTAAAAAAGGCAGAAAAACCTGAATTTAAAAGGCTGGACACAAAAGACGCCGAGAAATAAAGCTCTGTGAGATTTCATAATATTGCTCTGTTTTTGTTCTACAGTAAGGAGATGAAAAGATCTCATTTGATTTTGCCAAATGCAGCAACATACATGTAATGTAGAATTGATTTGCATTTTCTCTCTTTTGTCTCTGAGTTTTATCATGTAAAGCGTGCTTGGGAAGGTATTCTATTTTAAAAGCAATAGGTCAAATAAAATCTATACCTACGAGGAAAAAAAATAATGTATGACTTCATTTTTTTAGCCTTTCTCTAACTGCTCGTATTAATCGTAGCTAACAGGAAGAACCATAGCTGTGTTTTCTCATGTGAATTTTGATGATCTGACATTACTTTTTCCTGGTTTGAAGTGGGTTCTAAATATGATGGGAGAGTGTGGCTTCACATTGGGATATTTCTATTTTACGTGGCTCAGACTTCTATTTTGACAGCAAGATGCTCATGCTTTCCTTGGGGCTTAGGGATTTGTTTTTAGGTTCATGTTTTCCCCCTTATTTGGCTTTGCATTTTGATGATCCAACATTTCCTTTCTACAGTTCAAGGAAGGAGTCTCACACACTCAGTCCCAGGGACACATGCTTTGCATCACAGGGACATGAAAAATACTTTAAAAACTGTCTTAGTTTTTCTGCGTGCGGAGGAGGTAAGTGCAGGACTGAAAGAAGGCAGACAGCCTTAGAGAAGCTCGATCGTGGTCCAGAAGCTCTGTCTCGACTCTGATGAATTCTCATCAGAGAGAGAAGGTGACTTGTCCCAAATTGCAAGCAGAGTGGGGCTCACATCCCAGCCCCTGGGGCTGTGTCCTCCTGGACAAGATTCCTGGAAAACTCACCTGCTTACCTGTGAGACAAAGCCTCAGGGAATAGTGATGTGGTCAGTGTTCTTGATTTTGATCCACTGCCTCTAAAACAGTGGTACAGGACCACTGTGGGAACCTGAGAGGTTTTGGTGGTACTCAGCCCATGATGTATCACAGCAAGTTGCCTGGGAAGCAAGAGGTCCCCTCTGTGGGTCCCTCAGTCCATCCAGGTTCAGGGAGGAAGGCTCCCTTTGGCTGGAGCCAAAGGCACATCTTGAATGCCTCCATGACACAAGATAATCTCCCCTTTTAACAGAGAGAGCAGGCCTCAGGCTTCATCAAACCTTCATATTGAGCTGGAATTTAATTACATGGTTTTGTTTCCATTATACTTTTTTTAATGGTTATTTCATATTTATGGTAAGTGCTATTAGTTTTCTATTCATGGTAATGATATAAAGCTTCCTTTAAAAATTAAATCTATTTAAGTTAAGACCAAAAAAAAAAAAAAAGAATGGCTATAAATTAAATAAAAAATATGACATAAAATAGATTACCAGTGGTTCTAGGGTGTGGCCAGAAATAGTGGTAAATGAGAGTTTGAAGTTCAAGTTTGGCCTAAGTTGCTTTAGGAGAGAGAGGGCAGCAGGAGAGGCTGGTTTGGAGAAGTTCTGCTTTGGGCCCCAGGATTTTCCTGAGCTGTCCAGGACTCTTTCCACGAAGGTACCCATTACACATAATCTACTTGTGTTTATCAAATGATTAGTTGGCACCTCTCCCTCCTTTAATAATTCACCGTAAAGCGTGTTGGAGAGATGCCCCCCTCTCTACACTTAACAGATTCTCCTGCTGCTCCCTGACAGCCTGATAGGAGGCAATATTTTAAGATAAAAGGATTATTAAAATAGTGCATGTGCTGGAGTAACACTCCAATGTGTTTCTTTATCTGAGTTGCTGTCAAGTGCCTTATAATTTAATAAATTATAACATATTTACAAATAACACCTCGGGTTAATGTCCTCACACATTTTTCACAACTTTGCATCATGTACTGAGCGAGTGGGAAAGTTGGAGAAAAGAGGTCTGAAAAGCCACAAGAAAAGGCCGGGAGCTCAGAGGAGCAGGATGGGAGTGGGTTTCCCCTGGGAAAGACGGCAGCTTGTCCAGGTTGCCCGTGGGCGGTGGTGGGGGTGGAGGTGAGAACCTAAGGGGACCAGGGGGTACACAGGGCCCACAGAGGAACTGTGGGAGCTGCAGGAACCATGGCCTCGAGGGCAGATCCATGGGGGATCAGTGGGGCCAGTAGGGCCCATGGTGGTCAGTGGGGGTCCACGTGGAGCCACAGGGCCGTGGGTCTGTGGGAAGCAGTAGCAGATTGTTAGGTACTGTAGGGGTGCATGGGGGCAGAGGGGGAGTCTGTGCCGGGATTTGGGGTCACGGGGAGCCATGGCTGTGGGGAAGGGGAGACTCTGCGGGGTCCAGCTGATCACACCTGCAGCTGACCTGCTCACGGTGTCCGGACGCCTCGCGTGCCCTCCAGGCCTCCAGCATCCCCGGCTGCCAGCTCGCTGTCTGTCTCGTCATGCCCTACCTGCCTGGCTGGTAACCGCTTAGAAAATTAAACACTGTCAATTTGAAAAATTAGAGATAAAACCAGAAGAGAGAAAAATCTGAAGATCTGAGATGAGCCAATTACTAATGTGAGAGTTGGCTGTGAATGTTCTGGAAGAGAGGAACGTCTGGCCAGCGTATCTCAAACTTGAGTGTGCAGAGCAGGGTTCGGTGGGGCTGCAGGAGCCCTGAGATTCTGCACTTTCTATGTGAGGGACAAATGTGGCATGTTAGTGCTCCAAGCCTGCCCACGGGCCCCGGCCAACCCACAGGCGGAGATGAGCTTAGTCCTGGAAGCAAAGAACCTGATGCTCAGGCTGTGGACCCCAGCCAGAGGGAACCAAAGCTCTGATGTCGCAAAAGGTGGGTCCCAAGCAGTGCCAGGCCACAGGGAGAGGTGTTGCAAGCTCTCACCCCCATCCCTCCCACCCCAGAGCCTTAGTTTCCCCAGTAAGCAAGAAGCTTCTGGGGCTCTCCTGGCTCCCTATATAGACAGAACGGCTCCAATATGCTTAGACGTATCAGGCTTGGTGTGGACTGAGGGAGCTCCTGCCCCCAAATGCCTTCTCTATTCCTGGCAAGTCCCCCTTCCTGCAATGCCACCATTAGTATGGCATTCCTTTGGGGACAGAGGGGCTCACTTACAAAGTGTACCCCTGCAGAGAGAAGCCTAAGCATCTCCCATCAGATGGTGCTGGCTCAGAGCAGGGCAGGGGAGGAGGGAGCCTGCTGGGAGAGCAGTCAGAGCTCACGCTGCCCTCTCACCCAGGCCACCCCTGGGAGCCCTGCCCTGCAAAGGTGAAGGCCTACTCTTCCCGGTGAGGAAAGCCTGTGTGCAGCCTCAGCCTCGGTCCGCTGTGCTTGAAGTCCGAGAGATGCGAAGGCTTGGGGGAGGTTCAGAGCTCTCACTCTGGGAGTCCTGGAGCCTGAGAGTGGGTGTTTTCCAACCAGTGTCCTCTGGTCTCTTTGCAGAGGCTGTCATTTCTCTGTGACGATGCAAAGAGTACCATCCGTCGGTTCTCTGGCAGTTTCCTCTCAGTCCCGTTCCCAGGGGCAGAGACGGTCCTGGGAGTTGCCAACACAACACAGACTCATGGGGGTCATGACTACCTGCAGGGACCAGGCGCGCTCTCTCCTTCTGCGTATCCCCTGAAGGCTCTCTGGAACCCCGGCCTAGCAGTGCATCCAGCAGAGGGCCCCATGGATGCCCCTGGCCGCTGGGGACCCCTGGAATCCGGGACCTGGGAAGTCCCCTTTAGATCAAATGAATGAAAGGCTTTTAACTGGAGATCTGTGCACTTCCAGGCACAGGTGGATGAATTTTGAGAGGCACTGTGGGTCCACCAAGCTGACGTGAGTTATTGTGGGCATTCGTGCGTGTCCATTTTTATAACATTCTCTAAAGGGCTTTTGATGCTAAAACAAATAACACAAAACCAAACTCCTTTACCTGTAGATTCTTAAGCTGAAGGCTGCAGAGAGAGTCTGGGTTCCTAGGGCAGGACTCCTTGGAACCTTCCTCCTCTATGCCAACCTCACCCTCAAGTCCCTTTTCAGAGGCATGCCGATTGTCTGGAAAGAAAAAGTAAGTCTGCTTCCTCCTTGGGAATCTGGGGCTCCCTAGTGAGACAGGAATCCCAGCCCATGGACAAGACCTGCCATTCAAGCAAAGGGTCTCCAAACTCAGCCTGGCCTTGGGCTGCCTCCCACCACCCCACCCCCTGCCCCCACACTGCCATCAGTGCTCCATCCATTCCAGACTCGACTGCTTTCAGGGAGGCCAGTCCTGGAGGGCTCCCCGACCCCTACATCCCACACCAGTGCGTTCCAGCCTCACACACAGGGAGCACATCATTTCTGCCCTGCGCCGAGCTGCTCGGAGGGCCAGAGGGGAACAATATATTACTGCGTTCTTTGCCTAACAATTGGTAGCACATGACACTTGTATTTGCCCCAAGATAATGTACAAATATGTTTTACAGGGTTTCCTAATGATAATCATGATATTTCATTCTTCTTGCCCTTCTAATAACGATAACAGTCGAGCATTATTATTTTTTTTTAACTGTTCGCAGCAAGTGTGACATTCAGTTCAGAGAATCGAATGTCAGCAAGAAATCCATATGCACTCCCTGAAGCTGGGAGAAGCCCCTTCCATTTATTTTTAGGTTGCCAGAGAATGAAGCGATCTCACCTTATTATTATTTTTTTTCCTTCCTGAGAAAGGTGTTTGGCATTCAGCGCTTCTCTGATGTTTGTTTAATCGGGCCTGAGGTTTAGTCAATCAAGACCTTTTTGTAAGCCACCCTAATCAGAGGGTGGGGGCTTGATAGAGAAAGGGCTGAGGGCATCTCTGGGTGGGGGCTGTGGTGG
The DNA here is from genome assembly GCF_019320065.1 of Cervus canadensis. NCBI lineage: Eukaryota > Metazoa > Chordata > Mammalia > Artiodactyla > Cervidae > Cervus > Cervus canadensis. Next base: position 30,658,816 of record NC_057403.1, on the reverse strand, counting down.
GGGCAGAATTCCCATCTTAGAAGAAAGGATCCTTTAATGGCCTGCACTCTCAGCAAAAGAATCAACTAATTAGTAGCTAAAGCAAACATTTTAAAGTTCCACGTAGACACTGAGATGCTAGGTAGAAATTGTCCCCTCCCCCTCCCGGCGGGGCACCCCCCCCCCCCAGCGGGGCACCCCGCCCACCCCCCCCCGCCCCTCGCCCATGACAATGTGTTTGTTCTGCCATATCCTCCACTTTTATGGAAGCTTATCTTCAGGGATAAACACCCAAGGGACAGTGTATACAATCTACTATTAGTAAACAGTCATTCCAGGTGTGTTCAGTTCAGTTCAGTCGCTCAGTCGTGTCCGACTCTTTGCGACCCCATGAATCGCAGCACGCCAGGCCTCCCTGTCCATCACCAGCTCCCAGAGCTTACTCAGACTCATGTCCATCGAGTCAGTGATGCCATCCAGTCATCTCATCCTCTGCCGTCCCCTTCTCCTCCTGCCCCCAATCCCTCCCAGGATCAGGGTCTTTTCCAATGAGTCAACCCTTTGCATGAGGTGGCCAAAGTGCTGGAGTTTCAACTTCAGCATCAGTCCTTCCAATGAACACCCAGGACTGATCTGCTTTTTACTCACCAGAGAAATGAGCTTTTTGCTCACCAGAGAAATCCTCACGTGAGAACTGAGGATTGATCAAAAACCAGGAGAGAAAAATAGAAACACAACCACAATAAAACTGAATTTTTTAAATGGTGGAGCTGGGATTTGTTGTTGCTGTTGTTTTTTGGATATCTGTTTATTTGGTTGCACTGAGTCTTAGTTGCGGCAAGCAGGATCTTTGATCTTCCTGGTGTCACGTGAGCTCTTTAGTTGCAGCTTCGAGAGAACACTTAGCTGCTGCATGAGGGATTTAGTTCTCCAACCAGGGACTGAACCTGGGCCTCCTGCATTGGAAATGCAGAGTCTTAGTCACTGGACCACCAGGGAAGTCCCAATAAAATTGATTATGATAGAAGCTGAAATTAGAATACTCCTCATCTCCATCCTTAAATTGCTTAGTCTTAAACTAAAGCATAATTGTTCAAATTAAGCTGTTTTGAGACAATAATTTTTTTTTTCTTTTCTCTTTTTGAAGTGGCCAAACTTTGGGTTAAGTATTGTTTTGGTCAACAAGTGGTGAGGTTCTAGCACACACTGAAGCCCTCCACGGCCGCCCAGGCAGTGGCAGCCGGTGGCAGCTCCTCTGGTCTGCACAAAAGCCTGAGATCCGATTATTTAGGGAGCCGAGTATTTTTGTTGATGAGCCAAATGAAATCCTCTGAGAGCAAAATCAATCCCTTGCAGAGACCCCAGAGTATTGATCCTGGTGCCCATTGACAGGTTCGGGCTGTTTAGCTATTTGGAATGACCGCACAAAATGAGCAAGTTGTTACAGTTTTAGAGTTTTGGTATCTATTGGCAACCCCTGCACTCATATGATTAATCACACATTCAAAATGTGCGCGCTGTGGAAATTGACTGCAACGCAGCAGAAACAAAGTTTTCAGTTATCCCCGTATAATAAATTGAAGCTATATCCCTAAGCAGAATTGTCTTCAGGATTCCAATTTGCCTTGTTAAAAGTGTTGTTTATACAGTAGTTAGCAAAAACGCAAGTAATTACGTACAGAATTCATTCTAAGCAATTCTTTATTTTCCCCCATCCTCTATTGGTTTTCCATCTTCATTACCCAATATTTTTAGTCGATCTCAGCAGAAACTGGACGGGCGAGATGTGGCCAGGCCATGAGGCTTGGTGACTTTCCTGATTCAGAGAGAGCATCTGGTCAAGGGGACAAGGCCGGTGAGACTCACACAGCGGCTGGAGGCCTTCTGCCAGCTACAGGGCTGCGCTGACAAGGAGGCGGCAGAAACAGCGTGTGTGTGGTATTGCATTTCATAAAATAACATTTACCTCTGGAGAAGATTTCTACCTCTGGATTAATTTATTTATTTTTGAGCAGGAGCACAGTTTTGTATACACGGAGTGGTGTGGCTGGCCACATCTGTTTCAGTTGCTGTAACCGGCGGGACTTTATTTCATAAATATCATCTGAGTCGGGAATACAGCTTTTGGAATGCAAATTATGTTTAAGTGAGTAAACATTTCGGTGGCTGGGGGCCTGGAGCATAGGAAGGAAGAGGGGCAGAGGGGGAGAGTTGCGGCTCATGAACTGGGTCCAGGTGGAAGGCAGGCCAGGGTTGGAAGGTTCCAGCTGGGGAGGGAAGGGGACGGGAGCAGCCCCAAGGGGAAGCCCTCCCAGCAAACCCCCAGCTTCCCAGAGGCTCCTGCTCGCTCTCCCCTGAACAGAGACCTCATCCATATCTATCAGGAGAGGCCTAATTATAGAGCTCGGAGATTTTAATGGCACAGGGAAATTTAAATGCAGTGGAAAATATGAATATTCCTAAGCCAGCAGTCAAAATACGAAATGATTGGCTTCAGAATCAATGAATTATAATTTCAGAGCGCGTCCTCAAAGGTGGGGCCTGTGGTTCTGAGTTCTGTGCATGCGGGTGTTTTAATGAACTTCATTTCTGGCTTTTGCTCCGGCAGGGTCCTGTTTCACTCGGGGCTGCCACCTCTGCCAGCACCCAGCTGCTCCAGGCAGAGAGCTGGGGACAATAGAGACCACCGTGGGGTCCTGGTGGGTGAGCGGGCAGCCAGCACCTGGCAGGCACCCTTGGATCCCCGCCCCTCTTCCATGGAGCCTGTGCAGCAGGGTACCAAATGCTGGGATGCTGGGGGAGTACACTTTGTCTGCATCCTCCCCTCAAAAAGCTGTATCCTTCTGCAGCTGACTCCCACATCTTCAGTCCTTTTAACCGAAGCTTTTCCCCAGGCATGGCCAGTGGGTCCTTTGGGGGACTCGTTCTCCCCAGCCCCAGGCACCCTGTCCACCAGGTCTCTTTTGCTCCCGAGAGCATCCCTATATCTTTACCTGTGGAGGAGGTAAGGATGTGGCCCAGCTGCTGTCCATGCAGCCCTCAAACTGGAGAGTCATCCCATAAATCCTGTTTTATTTTATGGACAAATAAATGCTGAGGTAAAATATTCCAGGACCGTAGCTTGAATACTTGCCATGGCCGCGGTGCTGTAATAACCACGGTGACATTAATTTACTGCATTGTGCCGTGGGAAGAAGGAAGAAGGAGGGAGAGGGGCATTAAAAGAGAAAAATGACTTGCCTTCGAATTTATTGGGATTGGCCTCCCTCATTTTCAGCCATCATTAGTTGATTAGGCCCTGATGACGGTGTGGACAATTGTGCTGGAAGAGTTGGCGACAAGACGCCCTAAAGGTACGCTGTTAATTGAGATGATGTTCAGCCTGTAGTTACTGAACAGAACTGCAGATGGTGAGATCGGCGGTTACTGTGATGGCACAGAGCCGTGGATGCTCGGTGTCCGGGGGCCATAGACGGGGCACGGGAGGGCCTGGGTCCATCCCAGCCCTCGAGACCACTCCCCTAGAGTCCTGGTCACTTCCTCTCTTTTGTAAACTCTGCAGATGGACCTGTCAAGAGGGGGAAAAGTGAGCTTGCCTTTCATCCCAGGAGCAGCTTCAACCACTGAAGATCCCTCCTATTCCTGGGCTTAGAAGACTGAGGCTCCTCACACCACCTCCTTCTCCCTGCCCGCCCCCCACTGCCAGGCATAGATGAAGTCTGGCAAGTGTAATCTCAGAAGGTTCCTGAACCTGAGCTGGGAGCAGGACCTGCTAGCTTCTCAGGCAGCCAGATTCCACTACCATCAGTGCTATAGTTTTCTTATTGGAGCAGAGAGGGCATTTCATCAGCCAGCATATCCGTTCACATAGAGGGTCCAGTCTGGGCAGTGAAAGCTTTGAAACCCCGTGGTGGAGGCTGAATTGTTCACAAGCTCCACTGGCAGTGGCCTTGGCCACATCTAGGCAGCAGGAAGGATGGCTCCAGCTACGTGACCTCTGTGGAATGTTTTTAGAGACCCACACTCACTGTCCCCAGGGCCGGAGAATTGCCTGCCTAAGGAGAGTGGATGAAGCCTAATGTTTTCTGAGTGATTTGGTAAGGGTAGCATTCGTTCAAAGACATCCATTACCACATTTAACCTGCAGGCATGTTAAGTCACTTCAGTCATGTCCAACTCTGCATGATGCTATGGACTATAGCCTGCCAGTCTCCTAGTCCATGGGATTCTCCAGGCAAGAACACTGGAGTGGGTTGCCATGCCCTCCTCCAGGGGATCTTCCTCACCCAGGGATCGAACCCTCACCTTTTACATCTTCTGCATTGGCGGGAGGGTTCTTTACCACTAGCACCCGCCTGGGAAGCCCTAGCTCCATTTAGGGTAAAGGAAACCGAAGCTCAAAAAAAAGGAATGCCTCATGCCCTGCAGTATGTAGGAGACAGTGGAGGTAGGAAGTTCTGGGTCAGACTGCCTAGCCTGGAATCTGGCTGCGCCTCTCACTTCCCCGTGAATGTGAATGGTACTTTGCCTCTCTTAGCCTTGGTTCACTACCAAAGACAGAAAACAATACATGCTACGAGCTAGGTATTTGTTAGTAATTCTTATTGCTGTAGTGGTCCTGGTTGTTAAGGGCTGTCAATCATTCATCCTCAAGTTCAGGTCCCAAAGGGCAGGAGGGGACATAAGGCCACTTCAGCTCTCTATCACATGAAGAGGAAGCATTTTCTCGCTCACCCCCACCCTTCATGCCTGTCATGTCCAGACAACCAGACAGATGCTCAGAACTGGAAGGTGACAAATCCACTCACAAGATACAGCTTGCTAAGTGGCAGTGGCCTTTTATTCCCTGACATCTTTCCAGACCCTTGAAGGGATTAGAACTGGATTAGTTTGAGATGAGCCTGGCTCTGCCGTTATCACCTGTTTATAGGATAATGACATTATCTAGTTTGGCCCATAAGGGCCTCCTTCCATCGGAGCTTTGTTCTCTTTGATCTTGAGTGTTGCAGGCAGCGTATCTTTAAATCTAAACAAACCCACTGAAGCCTCAAGATAATAAGTGGTCACAACATCCAGTGGGAAGAAAACAGATCCCCCCTTCCCGGGCTGCTCAAGGCCAACAGTAATTTTAAAACTGTGCAGACTTGCTTTGAACCTAAAGCTTACCTTCCGATTTCCAACACTGGCCTCCCATCTCCCCTTTCACACATGCACAGCACTTTAAAGTTCGCAGAGCTATTTCACCTTTGCTTATTAACTCAGCTGATTGGCAGGGTGGGTTCTATGCCCATTGTGCAGATGAGGACAAAAAACACAGGCTTGGGAAAGCCCAGGTGCTTGCCAGCATTCAGGCCATTTCTAAGGCCAGTACTGAGACTAAACCCAGCTAATCTGGAGAAATCCAGCATTTATTTGATCCAGTGCCTCTAGCCATCTCAGACCTGCCTCTCTACCCAAACAGCTTTCCTGAAGACTGATCTCTGCAGAGCAAACATCTGTTTAGACAGAGGTTCCAGGAGGTCCTTGGCCAAAGTTCCCTTCCAAAGCTCTCCTAACATCCGTTCTACAGTACTTTACTTTAAATCATCTTTATTGAAGTATAATTCAATGCAGTGAGACCTGTTTTAAGTGTGCCGACCATTTGGGAAAATGCATAGAGTCGCATAACCACCTCCACGACCAGAATTTAGATTTCCATCACTCCCCAAATACCTTCATGTCCCCTGCATTCAAACTGCTTATTCCATCTGCAGCCTCTGACAACCTCTGGTCTTTCTGCCGCTATAGTTATGCCTTTTCTAGGGTCTTATGTACAAGAAATCACACGGTGATTTGATTTTATATCTGGCTTATTTGACTTAGCAGCAAGTTTTGAGATTGTCATTTTGTTATGTGATTGATTTGTTTGTTTCTTCTGTTGCAGAGTGATGTTCCACTATGTGGCTATATCACTGTTCTTCAATTTCCCAGTTGTAGACATCAGAGTCATTGTTAGTTTGAGGCCACTATGAAAAAAGCAGCTATAAATATGGAATGGATAGCCTATCCCTTCTCCAGGGGATCTTCTTGACCCAGGAATCGAATCGGGGTCTCCTGCATTGCAGGCGGATTCTTTACCAGCTGAGCCACCAGGGAAGCCCATATATATTTAGGTCCAAGTCTTTGTGTAGTCTTTTCATTTAACTTGTGTCAATATCTAGCAGTGAGATCGTTGGGTCAAGAGACAAATGTATATAAACTCCATAAGAAACTACCTGTTTTCCAAAATGACTATATTCCCACCAGAAATGAAGAAGACATTCCAGTTGCTCCACATCCTCACCAACATTTGGTATTGCCAGTCTTTCTGAGTTTACCATTCTTGTGTGTGTATAGTAGTATCTCCTTGTGGTTGCGTCTGTATCTCTCTAAGACTAATGGTGTTGCAAATGTGTTAAATTTTGGACACCCTTAGACCTTCTTTGGTGAAGCATCTGTTAGAATCTCTTACCCTATCTTCTAGTATTTGACTAATAGTAGTTCTTTATATATTCTGGAAACAAGTCCATTTCCACACATACTTAGCAAATATTTTCTCCCCATTTGTGGCTTGTTTTTTCATTTTCTTAACTGTGTCTTTCAAGGAGTAAAAGTTTTTAAGTTGGGCTTACCAGTTTTTTCTTTTATGATTTATGTTTTTGGGGTTTTATTGAATCAATTTTTGTTTATCCCAAGGTCGCAGAGCTCTTCTTCTCTCATTTCTTCCAGAAATGTTTGCTTTTAGGTAGAATGTGAGGTAAGAGATGAGATTTATATTTTCCATGTTATTTGTATATTCATATTTCCATATAGTTATTTCAGCAGGATTTATTGTAAAGATTCTTTTCCACACTGAGCAACCCTGGTATATTTGTGAAGACTCAGTTGACTGTATATATATATATATATGGTTCCATTCTGAATTTTCTATTCTATTCCATTGATTTTTATACTAAAACTATATTGTTTTGATTACTGAGACATTATATTATTCTTAAGATGTAATAATCTAAGCTTTCCATCTTTTTCAGAACTATTTTTATTTTATAGTGATTTTGCATTTCCATGTACATTTTAGACTCAGCTTGTTGATTTTTAAACTAAACTTACAGAAATTGACTGGAATTCTATTGAATCTATAGGTCAATTTGAGAAGGAATGGGATATTAATTATATTGAGCTTTTCAGTCTTAAGCATGGTATATACCTAGATTTATGTAGCCTTCTCCACTTTATCTAAGCAGTATTTGTAGTTTTAAGCATATGTCTTGCACATTGTTCACTTTATCTCTAATGAATACTCAAATTATAAATTATACTTTTAAAGTTTTACTTTTATTAATATTTGTTTTACATTTTCATGTATGAACTGTATTTCCTGCTCATTGCTAATCTCATTTATTAAGTGTATCTTATGTTTATATTGGATTTTCTTCATGGATTATCAAATTACCTATACGCCTTTTATGTATGTTTTGTAATTTATTGTACTGGATGGGGGACCTCTAGAAAAAGTCTGAATAAAATGGTGAAAGGAGACATCCTTGTCTTCTTCCTAATCTTGAGGAGAGTATTTGATCTTTTATCATTAAGTTTAATGGTAGCTGTAGATTTTTCACTGATGGCCTTAATCTAATTGAGGAAGTCAGGCTTGGGTGCTGAATTGGCTCAAACTTTTTTTTTTTGCATCTGTTGAGATGATTGCAATCAACTCTGCTCTAACATAATGCTTGTGTCTCTAAAAAACACCATGCTGTTCAAAATCTTGCAAGGAAAACTACAGTGCCTATGAGAAAATTGAGGGTGTCACACCCCAAACTTTATCAGAGATATATACAGAAAGATGAGAACTTAATGAAAATAGTAACACCATTTTACTTGTGGTAAATAGTTGAGAAATACATAAACACTACAATAAATATAGCACTTTACCTTGAAAAAGATCTGAAGTTTGTTTGTGGAAGTGGGTCTCATATAAGTTAATGGGAAATGACCAAAGGTGGGTGGCCTGCCCTTGGTCTGGGGAGGATGGGTGACTCCTAACACAGGAGGGAAACTACAGTAGTTGGTAGATGCTTGAGGTGTGTGCCTGGTGATTTTTGTGTATTCCTACATGGCTCACTTCAGATGAAGTCAGTTTTCTGCATTCATTTAGTGTTTCTCATGAACAAAATTATACATAAACAAACACAAAATTCACATTATGCTCAAATTGTTCCCTGATGTATCAGTTGTGTTGAAACAAATTGAAATTTCAAGACAAATGTTATAGCAGATCTGGCTGTATATGATTTTTTCCTTTTTTGAAGTTTGTTAAAAAGGTGAATTGCATTCATTACTTTTTGAATTTTAAACTAGTCTATCATTCCTTGGATAAATCCTATTTAATCATGATGCATTATTATCTTTGTATGTTGCTAGATTTAATTTGCTAAAATTTTGTTAAGGATTTCTGCATGCATATTTATGAGGTATATTAATGTATAGTTCTTTTTCATGGTAATGCTTTTGTCTGACTTTGATATCAGATTAATGCTGACCACATAAAGTAAGTTGGAACATTGTTCCTCCTCTATTTTCTGTTTGTGTTTGTGTGTGTGTGCAGAATTGACACACACAACAATTTTCATTCTACCGTAAATGCATGGTAGAATTCATCATTGAAGTCACCTTTGGGCCTGAGGTTTTCTTTGTCAGAAGTGTTTAAATTATGAATTCAAGTATCTTAATGTATATGGCTCTTCAGCTTGTCTATTTCTTTTCCAATGTGCTTTGGTAGTTTGTATCTTTCAAAGAATTTGTCAATTTCACACAGGTTGTTGAATTTACTGACACAAAATTATTTGTAATATCTCCTTATACTTCCTTTAATGCCTGTAGGATATGTAGTAATGTCTCTTCTTTAACTCCTGATACTGGAGATTTATGTGCATCTTTTTCTTTGATTCATTGATCAGTCTAAGAGCTTTATAAATTTCAGTGATCCTTTAAAAAAACCAATGTTTGTCTTCATAGAATTCCTCAAGTGTTTGTCTATTTCTATTCTGCTACTGTCTAATCTTTATTATTTCCTTTATTTCTGCTTACTTTGGGTCTCAATTGCTGTTCTTTCTCTAATTTATTAGAATAAAGGTTAAATCATTAACTTCCTCTTTTCGAATACATAACCTACCTATTTTGGTTCATTTTCATTCAATTCAGTAGTTCACAATATTTTCAAGTCAGAGCGTTTTCTTATTGATCTTGTGATGTCATCTTTCACCCATGGGCTGTTTAGAAGCATGTTGTTTAATTTCCAAATGCTTTTGGATTCTCCAGATATCTTTATGTTACTGATTTCTGGTTTAGTCCCACTACAGTCAGAAAACATATCCCTTTCTACTTTAATTATTTTACTGAAAATTTCTTTATGGCCCACTATGTGGACTATCTTGGGCGACCGTCTCAAAAGCACTTGAAAAAACGTGCTTTCTCCGTTGTTGGATATTCTAAGTGTCTCTAAATGTCATTTAGTTTTGATTGATTGATGGAGGGAAATGTTTAGCTGGATCCCTGGAGGAAAAAGGCCTTGGTTTGCAGCAACTTGATGACTTTTGTGGAAATAGCCTCCCATTCCCCAATGGCTCAGTGGTAAGCAGGAGATGTAGGTTTGATCCCTGGGTTTGGAAGATCCTCTTGAAGAAGGAAATGGCAAACCACTTGAGTATTCTTGCCTGGGAAATTTCATGAACAGAGGAGCCTGGTGGGCTACAGTCTTTAGGGTTGCAAAAGATTCAGACATGTCTTCGGGACTCAACAACAACAATTGCAGCTCTTGATGACTTCTGTAGAAATATCCTCCCATTGTGTCCAAACTTAAGCTACCGATGTGTCTTTGAACATGGAATTGGGAGGAAATGCACACAGATCACTTTCACTAATCAGGGCAAGTTGGCTAAAGTACCTTGATAACATTGTTCAAATCTTCTATATTTTACTGATTTTGCTTTTGGTCTGACTGTTCTTTCAATTATTGGTAGATGGGTGTTGAAATCTCTAAAAATAATTGTCTGTTTTTTCATTCCTCTCTAGTATTCTCTCAGGTTTTGTCTTAATGTATTCTAAAATTTTATTAAGTGCACACACATTATAAAATGTACCTCTTTTGCCCTGGTGATATTTCTTATTTTGAAATTTAGTTTGTCTTATATGAAATGTAACTACCCCAGCTCATCTTTTGGTTAGTGGTTAGGTATATCATTTTTCATCCTTTAACCTAAAAAATGCACTTATTTTGAAATAACTTTAGATTTGCAAATGAGTTGAAAAGATAGTACTAAAATTCCTTGTATACCCTTCACCCATCTCTTCCATACCCAAGGTACATTTTTTTTCAAAATTAAGTAGCGAACATTGATATATTATTATTAACTAAAATATAGACTTGTTTTGGAATTTTCCCAGATTTTCGATTAATCTACTTTTCTCTTCCAGGACCCAATCCAAGAGTTCACATTTGCCTCCTTCATTTCTTTTGTTCTGTGATATTCTCTGTCTTTTTTTGTTTATACTTTTGAAGAATACTGATCAGGTATTTTATAGACTGCACCTCAGTTTGGATTTGTCTGATACATTCTCTTGATTATACTGGGATTATAGAAGATGGATTGCTTTTCTCATCACATCATGCTGGGGGTAAATGATATTAAGTTGGCACAAACATAATTGAAATTTTGGACTGTGAATTTTAAATCATTATAACTAGACTCAAACACATCCTTATTAATCAAAATAGGAACTATCATAATCAACACATTTTTGTCAATTAGAAATAAGTTTGTTTATTTCTGTACTGTAAAAATCCATGCTTCGGGAGTTGACAAACTCTTGGAAAACATTTTGTGCCTCATGCTGATTGTGGAAGCATTTTCCCTGCAAAAAGTTGTTGAGATGCTTGAAGAAGTGGTAGTTGGTTGGCGAGAGGTCTGGTGAATCATGACAGATGAGGCAAAACTTTGTACTCCAATTCATTCAACTTTTGAAGCATTGGTTGTGCAACTGTGCAGTCAGGCATCGTCCTGGAGAAAAACTGGGTCATTTCTGTTGACCAGTGCTGGCTGCAGGCTTTGCAGTTTTCAGTGCATCTCATTGATTTTCTGACAATACCTTTCAGATGTAACAGTTTTACCAGGATTCAAAAAGCTGTGTGGATCAGAGGGGCAGCAGACCACCAAACAGTGACCATGACCATTTTCTGGTGCAAGTTTGGCTTGGGGAAGTGCTTTGGAGTTTCTTCCCTGTCCAGCCACTGAGCTGGTCATTGCTGGTCATCATATAAAATCCACTTTTCATTGCACATCACAATATCATCAGAATATGATTCTGATATGATATTAAATATGTGTAGAATAAGAGAAAATGATGAATACTTCAAAATGATGATTTCTTTGACTTGCAGTCAGCTCATGAAGCACCCACTTATCTAGCTTTTTCACCTTTCCAGTTTGCTTCAAATTCTGAGCAACCATAGAACGGTCAACGTTGAGTTCTTCAGCAACTTCTCGTGTAGTTGTAATTTCAGCTTCAATGATCCTCTCAACTGGCTATTATCAACTCCCGATGGTCAACCACTGCACTCCTCCTTTTGCAAAGGTGCTCATCTCCCTTGCAAAATGTCTTGAACCATACAGTGGTGGTTAGCAGTTCTTGGGCCAAGTGTACTGTTGATGTTGTGAGCTATCTCCACTGCTTAATGAGCCATTTTTAACTCAAAAAAGAAAATTTGCTTTTTGTCTAACATCATTTCCCTAGTCTAAAATAAAAATAAAGTAAATAGCAAGTAATAAGTCATTATCAAAAATAAAGCAAGAAATATGCATTAAAATGATGTATAACTTAACCACATTTATTTAAGAATGCATTCCAATATCAAATGGCTAAATTCAACAATGCAAAACTGCAGTTACTTTTGCAACAACCTAATATCACATGATTCCTGGTAATGTTGACTTGGATCACTTTGTTAAGATGACATCTACCAGATTTCACCACTGTATTCTCTCTTTTCCATAGTTTTTTCATTGGGAGTGAGTCACTCAGTTCTTCCTTCCCAGAGGAGACATAACAAAATCTGAAACTTAATGTGTGTTTACATACACATATAAGTACATATTGGGCTTCTCAAGTTGGCTCAATGGTAAAGAATCTGCCTGCCAATGCCAGAGACACAGGAGACACAGGTTTGATCCCTGGGTCAGGAAGATCCCCAGGATGAGGAAATGTTAACCCACTCCAGTATTCTTACCTGAAGAATCCCATGGACAGAGGAGACTGGCAGGCTACAGCCCATAGGGTCACAGAGTTGGACACGACTGAGCATGCCTATGCATATATGTTAATATACAATTATTGGGCTTCCTCTAGTGACTCAGATAGTAAAGAATCTGCCTGCAATGCAGGAACACCAGTTCAATCCCTGAGTCAGGAGGATCCCCTGGAGAAAGGAATGGCTTCCCACTCCAGTATCCTTTCCTGGAGAATTCCATGGACATAGGAGCCTGGTAGGCTACAGTCCATAGAGTCACAGAGTTGAACATGACTAAGTGTCTAGAAAGAGAGATACATACAATTTATATATGTATACATATATATAGCCACAATTTTCTGTATATATATAAACTATATATATATTGTTTGCATACAGTTGTGTGTATATATATATATATATATATATATATACACACACACACATATATTGATATATATATATATACACAGTGTGTGTATATATGCAGTGTATATATATGTATACAGTTCAGTTTAGTCATCCAGTCATGTCCAACTTTTCGTGACCCCATGGACTGCAGGATGCCAGGCTTTCCTGTCCATCACCAGCTCCTGGAGCTTGCTCAAACTCCTGTCCATTGAGTCGGTGATGCCATCCAACCATCTCATCCTCTGCTGTCCCCTTTTCCTCCTGCCTTCAATCTTTCCAAGCATCAGGGTCTTTTCACATGAGTCAGTTCTTCGCATCAGGTGGCCAAAGTATTGGAGTTTCAGCTTCAGTATCAGTCCTTCCAATGAATATTCGGGACTGATTTCCTTTAGGAAGGACTGGTTTGATCTCCTTGCCGTCCAAGGGACTCTCAAGAGTCTTCTCCAACATCACAGTTCAAAAGCATCAATTCTTTGGCGTTCAGCTTTCTTTCTAGTCCAGCTCTCACATCCATACATGACTACTGGAAAACCGTAGCTTTGACTAGACAGACCTTTGTTCACAAAGTAATGTCTCTGATTTTTAGTATGCTGTCTAGGCTGCTCATAGCTTTTCTTCCAAGGAACAAGTGTCTTTTAATTTCATGGCCACAGTCACCATCTGCAGTGATTTTGGAGCCCAATAAAATAAAGTCTGTCACTGTTTCCATTGTTTCCCTGTCTATTTGCCATGAAGTGATGGGACCAGATGCCATGATGTTCATTTTTTGAATGTTGAGTTTTAAGCCAGCTTTTTCACTTTCATCAAGAGGCTCTTTAGTTCCTTTTCACTTTCTGCCATAAGGGTGGTGTCTTCTGCATTCATGAGGTTATGGATATATTGATATAATATGTTGACATATATATATGTATAGATATAATTTAAAAATTCAAGGTTCAGAACATTTGTCCCTTCTTCCCACCTACCCTCCTGCTCATTTGTAACTTCTTTCTCTGACAGTGAGAAACCTAGCTTCCATTATCTGCTACAACACAAAATACATCCACTCTAAAAATTTCCTGTGTATCCTTTGTAGTCAACTTCTCCCCATTCTCCAACCCCTGACACCCACTGATCTGTCTTCTGCCCTCAAAGTTCTGTCTTTTCTATAATTTTACGAGAATGAATTATGGAATATATAACCTTCGGACCTGGCTTCTTTTATTTAACAAAGTGAATTTAAGATGTATCTGTGTTGTATAAATCAACAGCTTATTCCTTCTTACTGCTTAATAGAGTCATTCCATTGAATAACCATACCACAGTGTTTTCTATCCAATCATCTTTTGAAGGACAGTTTGGCATCCTTTTATTTTTGCCCTTTCTGTTCCCTATATTTAGTGTATGTTTTTTGAGACAATATACATTTTTATATCCAAAATTATTTGATTTTTAGTTTAATTCAATTTAAATTAATTTAATTACAATGCTTAGACCATTTACATTTATCGTACTTATCAATATGCTTAAGTTAAAGTTTGTCATTTTGCTATTTGCTTTTTATTTGTCTCATTTATCTTTATTATTTTTCCTCCTTCCCTATCTTCTTCTGGGATTGTTTTATTTTTCTATCCCCATTTTTATCTCTAAGAACTCTTTGTCTTATTTTTTGTGATTAGTCTGTGACTTACAACATACATCTTTAACTTAACACGGTTAATTTGTAAGTAATTTCATGTGCCTTCACAGATTTTATAAGAATCTTACAACAGAACACTTCCATATCTTCCTTTCCTTTTAAACTGTTATTATATTTTAGGCTCCTATTACTTTCTTTATTAACTTTTTGTGTGAAGGTTCAGGGTCAAAAAAGTGCCTCTAATCAGACAGCCCATGATTAAGTCCTGGCTCTAGTGTTTGCTCACTATGAGACCTTAGATAAATCATTTTACCTATCTGTTCCACAGTAGCATTGTCTACCTATCATGGGACTTTCAGGTGTGACGTGAGGAATACATGAAACAAGGCATGCTGCGCAAGGCCCACCATAACTCGCACAAGTGGAGCCGGAGGACAGAGCCTCCCTTGGGGCCAAACACAAAAAGGCTCTCAGAGCTGCAAGTAAGCAGTTTCCCAGCTCTGAGCACACACTGCTGCTTGGTCTTCATGATCCGACTCTCTGTGACACCAGGAGACAACAGCAGATGCCAAAATGAATCTTAGAGCCAAACAGAGGGAGCCCAGAGGCATAGCTGATTTTTTTTTCCCCAAGAAAGAAATTAAATTAAAATTCAATTCTACTTAATGTGAACTTCCTGAATTACTAGGACCAAGTTACTTGGAAACGTGCTTCTGCAAACCCTAGATGTTGTACTTAGGGGCTTCTGTCTATAGACACCAAGAAGGATGCCTGCTGGAGAACAGAGTCTATGGGCTTACCTGACTTACCTACCACCTGGCACTGCTGGCTGCCCATTTCCCCAAGGTGTTAGATTTCATCTGGAAGAATGGGCTGGTGCACTGTGAGACAGTAAATTCTAAGGTCAGGCAGACCCAGTTGTGAATCATGGCTTCTTATTCACTAACCATGACCCTGGAGAAGTTACTTAGCCCCACTAACCCTCAGTTTCCTGATCTGAAAAATGGGCGCAAAAAGGAAACTTGTTTTGAGCAATTTAACAAGAATATATTTCAGCTGGGGAGAATAGTGGGATAACATTCTGAACTGTTACCTAATATCTTCCCTTCTCTCCTGCTCTTTGATTTTTATCCCTCGGCTCATCTTTCTCTTGTCAGTCAGGTCCAGGGCAGAAATGAACCAGTAGAAAGCAGGCAAAGGAGTCTTTTTCTGACTTAGAGTCCAAGAAACCTAGGCCTGAGCAGGGGTAACTCAAAATGCCATTAGAGAGAGAACGGGGGGACGAAGAGCAAGGTGTGCTGCCAGAGCAGTGAGGGGCTTGGGAAGGGGCACCAAAGCGTGGGAGCCCCCAGGGACCCTGAGAAATGGGCCTTGTTTCCAGCCGCCCAGTGGCTTTTGGGGATCCAGCAACAGCAGGGACAGGGAGAAGGAGATTGAGCCCCACGGCCTGGGCCAGGACTGGAGGAATCCTGGCTGGTGCTGTGTCCAAGCAGACAGGCCCCGGGCTGACTCAGGATGTCCAGGAGGGGCAGGGCCACTAGAAAGGTTATGCACTCCTGGAAATTCAGAATGCCAAGCCAGAAGGAGCTCATGGACAGACAGAGAGCCAGCCTGAGTGGACAAACCTCCAGGGACCAGGAAGGGGGTGGGGTAACAGTGTCTTAGCAGGGGGTGCCAGCAGCAGATGGAGGGTGGGATGTGAATGTTTTTCCCTGCCCTCTTCCCTCTGCCCCACCATTTGTTGAAAGTGTGGAAGTTAGATGAGCAGATAATGCCTCGATGTGAGTTGACGGCACTATAGCACAACCATGGCCCATACCCGAGGCCCCAGGTTTGCACAGTGATTTAAACCATCCAGAGCTCCTGGCTCACGGCTGCACTTAACCTCCCAACAGTTCACGGGCACCCTGGCCCCAGCTATCAAGGACGAGTTCCTGCAAACCAGTCCCTTTCTGCACTCAGGATTCCCCCTAAGACCTACAGAATGGAGTCATCATCTTTTAAAAACAGTGATGCTGGACTTCCCTGGTGAAGTGGTGGGTAAGAATTCACCTGCCAATGCAGGGGACATGAGTTGGATCCCTGGTCCGGAAAGATTCCACAGGCCACAGAGCAACTAAGTCTGTGCCCCGCAACTACTGAAGGCCCCGCTCCCTGGAACGCATGTTCCACAACAAGAGAAGCCACCGCACTGAGCAGACCTCGCACTGCAAAGAAGCTTCTGCTCGTCGCAACTAGAGGAAGCCCAAGCAAAGCAACAGAAACCCAAGGTGACCAAAAAATAAATACATAAAATTATGCTTAAAAAATAAGACAGTGATACTCATGCCCCAAGTACATGAGCCCCTGCTGAGTAACGGGACCTGGGGAGGTGGACAGGCAGAGAGAGACCCTACCCACAGAGCTGACAGTCCAGAGTCAGCAGACAAACATCACTGCTACTTTTAACAATCAGCTAAAGGCAGGAGTAACTATGCCATCACTGGTTTCCAAGGAGTAAGCAGGACTGAACGAGGAACATAAAGGGAATTGTTTCCTCCGTGGGAACTTGGTGCCATCTGCCAGCTCAGGGCTTACTCAAGAGGTCTGCTTCTCCCCATGCCTCTTGTGATTATTTAATAATCAATTAACCAATCAGTCAATAAGTCCATTCATAGCTGTTCACCGTGCATGGTCTGCATGTCCAGGGGCCCTCTGGCCAAAGTGATCCCCTAGGGAGATGCAGACAGGAGACCCGATCCAAACGCCGTTAACAGGCGCGAGCAAAACCAACTAACAAACACTAAAGGGCTGCGATCAGACACAATCGCTTCTATCATCATGACTGTTGTTGTTACCGTGGCCGTTGTTACCATCCTTAGTAATCAAAGTCACTTCTGCTCTGGAGGAGGTTGCTGTCTGACTACAGAGCGGGAGCCCCAGGCATGCAGGGATCGGGGATTAGGTGAGTCCCCAACATGGGCACCTGATCAGGACTAGTGAGCACAATGCAGGGCTGCTGGGCCTGCCTTCTAGGATTTCTGGGTGTCCTTCATGACATTCGCCACTTCCCTGGCCATCTCTTCCACTGATCACTAATATGTTGATTATATCCACTTACCTCTTTCATAGAAGCGAGAAGTTTTTGAAAGAAATTTTCTACAACTATCATAAATGAGAAAAATATATCATGTGACATAAATAGGAGATAATAGTGAAAAAGTACAATGAGGTGAAGCAGTATTTTGGGCTTCCCTGGTGGCTCAGTGGTAAAGAATACACCGGCCAATGTCAGAGACATGGGTTCGATCCCTCGGTCAGGAAGAGCTCCTGGAGAAGGAAATGGCAACCCACTCCAGTATTCTTGTCTGGGAACTCCCATGGACGGAGGAGCCTGGTGGTCTACAGTCCATGGGGTCACAAAGAATCATGCATGACTGAAGTGATTAAACAACAGCAAATCAGTAAGTATATATCATGGTGAGGTTCACTCCCCTGCCCCGGCTCCAGCACAAGGCAGGCCTTAGGTGACAGGGAGTCCCAGGATTGAATGAAGGACGTGAAGGAAATTATGTTTCCTTCGTGGGAACTTGCTTCCATCTGCTACTTCAGGTCTTAGCCTTACCCCTCTGGCCTGCCCTCACTCCAACTGTGAGCAGGTTGATTTAATATCCCCATCTCGGCCACACTGCCTATCTGGCAGGCCTGGGGCACCTCAACACACCTCCAGATTGGATTTGTTTCACTCTTTCAGTGTTTACATCCCCTGGTCCCCTACCCCTGCTCCCTGGGATCACTTCCTAGGTAAACCACCTGCATACAAGCCCTGTTTCCAGTCTCTGACTTCAGGAAAGCCCAAGATAAAACATGGTATCTTTGTGGCGTCTAATGTCACCTTGTACACCTGCAAAGGCATGAATCCTACAGCCCTGGCTCCAGCAGCTGTTAGCTGTGAAATCTTGAGCCGACCAATGAGCAATTCCAAGGATGCTTCTGTGCCTACCTTACAGGATCGGTAGGAGGATTAAATAATACAGTGGTACACAGTCACTAGCTGAAGGAAAAAGCACTGGTAGCTATAGGTTTGGATACAAGGAGTCACCCAGGTGCCTGGAGACTGGCCTGTCTTTGCCCCAAAGGCAGTGATGGGGTGTGCAAGGGTGAGATACTTTGAGCCCTGAGCAGGCGCTCACTTGATGTGTTCAGGGTGCCAGTCAGCCGTCTGTACTGCTAGAGATGTAGGACTGGCTTGTCTCGGTGTGGAAGGTCCAGCCCCAGGAGGTCTTTTTCCAGCTGACTTGTCTGATGAATGCTTCATGGGGATTCCTGCCTGGCTGCCCCTAAAACCACTACAGATGGTGGCTCCTAGATCTTCCCACGCAGAGTTCAGCTGCTCTGGCATGAGTACTCCTGCATCTTTCTCTGCTTCATTAGCATCACCCTGACCTCTTCTCCTACCTGCAGCCCCTCCGTGGACATCCAGCTCGTGGTCCAGCCTTCTGTCTTTAGACGGGGCTCCCATCCCCCACTCCTCCTAGCAAACTCTTCCTCTCCCTTCATGAGCCAACTTAAGCCTCATGTCCACAAAGCCTCCCCTGATGCCCTGCGGGAAGTATATCTTCTGAGAGACCTTTCAGGCCTGGGTAGGTAACTATGTGTATGGATACCTCTCTAGTTCCCTGGCTTGCTGCCCTTCTCTGTCTTGAATGGGGAGAGGATTGGAGGAACCTGGAGTTTACCTTCAGAGGGGTGAGGTTCATCTCTAGATGCACTGGAGTGATCATTGTTCTCCAAGTGTACCAGACTCATTCCTGCCCCAGGACTTTTGCACTTGCTATTTGTCCTCCTGGGGTTGCCCTCCATCAGGTCTTCATGCTTCTCTTGTCATCCAAGTCTCAGCTCATAGTCCCATCTTTAGAGAACTTCCCTGACCACCTACTTTAATAATGCTACTCTCCTTCCATCTGAAATTATTTGATGCATTTTATTCTTAACGCTCTGTCCCCTGCCCCCTCTCCAGAATAAAAGTTCTATGAGAACAAGGACCTTGCCCATTCCAGACTCCCAGGTGCTACAGCAGAGCTTGGCTCCTAGGAGATGCCTGTATGTAGATGTTGAATGAATTACTGAATCAATCAATGAGAAAACAACCAGTGGGCTCACTCACCAACCAACAGCCTCAGGACCGAGTAGTGCAGGGGAGGACGGGGCAGGTTCCTGTAATAGATGAGGCACTAGAATCAAAGAGGGGCAACCTGGAGCCAGTGATACTGGTATCCACACCCTGGGCTACTTCCCTAATACTCCATTCCCACCCTCACCCACCAGAGTGAGCCCCACAGGAAGAGGTGTCTCCTCCCCTTTCTTGCCATCACTCCCATCAGGATGCTGCTGGCTTTCTTCTTGAGCTGTAATTCAGCCCTTTGCTCCTCCAATTACTCACTGTATCACAGAGCACAGAGCTTGGCACAATTTCATGGTCTAGATTTATGCATGTATAGCCAAACCCTGAGAGGGCTAGAACTTTTCAGGAAGAAAACAGGTCAGTTTACTGTTTCCTAATTTTTTTTCTATCTTCTTTCTCTAAGACCTGGGGCTAGGATGCTTCTGGAAAAACAATAAGGTATTATAGGTGGACCTCATGACAAAATCAACTTGGCAGGAAAATACTAAGTGACCTAAGATGACATTTTCAGACTGATTGTTTTAAACAATAATTCATTCAAGGATTGATAAAAACCCTAGTGTGCCTTTGAGAGATTAAAAGAAAAAAAATACATGGTGAATAGGTAACTATTTCTTCCTTATTCCAAACCCAAAGCTTCTAATTTGGAGGTTATTGGCCTTGGAACTGAAACTGACCTCCCGTCCATGCTGAAATCCATCAAAGGTCCACTCTTTTTATTGCTGCTCAGGGATGCTGTTGTTTGGTTGCTACGCTGGGTCCAAATCTTTGCAACTCCATGGACTGTAGCCCACCAGGCACCTCTGTCCATGGGATTTCCCAGGCAAGAATACTGGAGTGGGTTGCCATTCCCTTCTCCAGAAGATCTTCTCAACCCAGGGATCGAACCCATGTCTCTTGTACTGGTGCATTGGCAGGCAGATTCTTTACCACTGAGACACCAGAGCTTACCAGCATACTGTACAGTACTTTCCAAAGTTCTCCACAGTTTGCAACAAGCTCCTTTCTGAGTCAGGGGGACTAGGTTGAGGGGGAGCATGTAATTTAGGTGCATGTGGTGGGCAGTTACACCACAGGCCACAGCTAGGGCCTGGCTCTAGCATTCTGCTTGGGCCATATTCTTTCCATTATTCTAACATTTAGCAATACAGAATTCTCCCCTTGTTTTTTTTTTTTTTTTTTTACAACAGACTCCTATGCTTATGTTAAAAAGTTATCATGCTATGCTGAGTGGCTGAGTCGTGTCCAATTCTTTGCGCCCCTATGGACTATAGCCCACCAGGCTCCTCTGTTCATGGAATTCTCGAAGCAAGAATACTGAAGTGGATGTCTGAGCCACCAGCAGAGCCAATATCAAGATAAAACCACAATTCAAAAAGATATATACACTCTAATGTTCATTGCAGTACTATTTACAATAGCCAAAAAGAGGGGATATATGTGTATTTATGGCTTATTTACTTTGCCGTACAGCAGAAAATAACACATTGTAAAGTAACTATAGTTTTTTTTTTTTTTTTTTTAAGTTAAGAGGTGGGGTCACACTGGACCTGTTGTTCTCCCAAGGTAGCTGAGCAGTGGTGTTCCCCAGACCTGGGTTCCCAGGTCCCCCCCTCTTTCAACTCCTGCCTGGCCTGCTTAACCAAGAGTTGTCTGAGTCTGTGACTGTGGTTCACACCAACCACGCTTCCTCAACTTTCTCCCAGAAACACTCACTTCCCCTTTACAATCCAGCAACTTTGAGCTGAGGTCAACTTTTTTGCATCAGTACATCTATTCAAAGGCTTATATTTTATCTTTTAAAAAATGGTGCATTTTCCATCTTACTATATAGTATGTCTCTCTGTGTTTTAAGTAAATTTTGTTTTCCTTCCTGAAACACGGGCTCGATCAATCCCTCCAGGAAGATACGCAGAGCTGTCCTGAGGCTCCATGTGCCCTGAACATATTCCCAGGTGGGCTCTCTAGCTTGAGAAATGCAGAAATTACTCAATCTCATTGTTCTTCAGATCTTTTCTTCTTTTCCAAACCTTCCAAGTTATTAACTCAAGGCCACTTTTCATAATCAGAAATTAAATGCTCTCCTTTGAAATACTGTTAATTTTGGTGTGTTGGTTTGGCCCTGGCGGGGCACAAGACCCTTTGAGCTTGCCCACAGAGTTTTTGCAGGAAGGGGCCGTGCCCCCCGGCTGGCCCCTGACAGGAGCTCCAGGCACCCCACACTCAGGCTGTATAGAGCTGCCCTCGGAAACTTTCACGGGTTATGGCTTATGGAGGGTTCCGGAGAGTTCAGGAACAATCGATACCGTGCATTATAGGAGAGCGTGAGCTAACAAAGGTGCCAGTGGGTCACGTATCTTAAAACCGATTCTTGGGGACTTTAATTGTCGGGATGTTCGGGAGAAGAATATGACCTTACGGGGGCATTTTCCAGAATAGAATAGTTCATATATTAAAAGGTAGCAAATGATTCATAACTGGTTGGTGGCTGGGCCTATGGGCCCATGTTTCCCATGTGGATTTTTTTCTCTGCATTGCAAACTCTTACATTAAATTGTGATAAATGAAGAGTGGGGGCTACTCATACAAATCAATGACTCTAGTGTGTGTGTCATTAGCCTGAGAGATGCAGGCAGCGGTCAGTCCCATAAATCATGTGATGATCTGCTGTCTGCAACACGATGCGAGCAAGCAGGCGCATTAGGGAGGTTAAGGAATGAAATTAATCTGTGCATTTTCCTCTCCCCCTTCCGCCTTCCCCATCACCTGGTCATACGGAAAGAATTAAAATCACATGATCCGAACTAAACCAGCTCCAGAACAGTAAATTGGTTAAGTTTGACTTCACCTTTCAACTTCGAGTTAATTATGTATTAGGGGATTAATTTATTCACAGACACTGGGAAGGCAAATGGAGACCAGGGGGAACCCACCAGGGCCTCTCATCCAGGTGCCAACGTTATTAATTGCTCAGGCTGTGCCAAGGGCCCTACCTGGGCAGACGATGGGGTGGGGGCTGTAGGACTGGCCTTGCCCGCATTTCTGTCTGTCCTATTCTGGGGCTGCAACTGCAGAGGCCCCCAGCCCGTGGGGGACACTGATGCTTGTCTGGGTTTCAGAGGAGGCCCCAGATTTTGATACACAGGGCTGCCTGTGATGCCTGGTTGTTGGAGCATCCAAGATGCCTGGTCTGGGAGAAGCCTTTACACAAGGCATGGAGTAAGATCTTACCCCTGATGGAAACGCATGCTTCTCCAAGAGCCACTGGCCTTGGCATGAACACCTCCCATGAGCAGAAGCCCCTGCAAAGCTGCCCATTTCACATTGCAAAACCCTGATATGGACCACTCTAAGTGTTGTCCCCCCACCTTACTGCATGCTCTTCAGACAGCTGAGGACAGTGGCTATTTTTCTCCCCAGAAGTCCTCCATGCATCTCTCTCATAGCATCATTTCCAGGCCCCTCACCCTTGCAGTCTCCTTCTGCTGTGCAGGGTCAGCCAGGTTGGAGCAGTGGTAGACAGGGCAACTGTCGGTGGAGCGGGGCCACTGGAAATGAGGCCTGGGAGGGAGAGCAGGGTGGCCAGCTCCTTTCTCGAGAGCAGCTGCCTGGTGACGGCCTGGGAGCAGGACAGGAGGTGTGGCTTCTGCCGGCGTGAGGGCCATGTCTGAGCACACACACAGACAGCCTGTCCAAAGAGTCCTGCATTGAGCCACGTGAGAGGAATTCTTACAGACATTTATCCGTTTGGAGTTAAAAGATGAGGCTGCTGAATGGATTTGACAATGACCTTTTGCTTATAAATACTCACAAAGCCTGACGTGGAAAGTAGCAGTATGTTTTGTATGTGCACAGTACTTCGCAGTTTCGTGAATGCTTTCCCATGCTTGTGGCATGTTGTTTAATCTTCCCAACTACCTAGGAGTGGGGGCGAGGTACATTCATTCAACTCCTAAGGAAACTGAGACTCAACTTGGAGAGTCTGAAGACTTGCCCGAACTCCAGTGGCTGGGAAATGGCTCAGCTGCCAGACTAGCTGGTTGCTCAAGGCAAGAAGGATGGGGCTGTCTAGGGGTTCTCTTGGGGCTTGTCATGCTCAAAACCACAGATGAAAGGTTTTCTGAATTCAAGTCTCCTTGACCATCTCCAGAGGCCCAATGCAACCCCCAGAACTCTGCACTATATTCCAAACACAATTAACAAAAATAAGTTGAGCAAATATCTGAAAATTAAGGAGTTTCATATAAAGAAGGGATTGCAATTTCTTCTTGAAACCTGGGAGATGGTGGTGATGGTGGTTTAGCTCCTATGTCGTGTCCAACTCTTTTGTGACCCCATGGACTGTAGCTCGTCAGGTTCCTCTGTCCACGAGATTTCCCAGGCAGGAATACTGGAGCGGGTTGCTATTTCCTACTCCAGGGGATCTTCCCGACCCAGGAATCAAACTCTCATCTCCTTCATTGCAGGTAGATTCTTTATTGACGAGCCGATCTGGGAGAAACCTCTTGAAATCTGGTCAGAGGGTGCCATCCCATCATGGTGGTGTTGAACAGAGACAGGCAGCAGCTTCGGCTCAGAGGGACAGGAGCTCTCAGAGGCCAGTAGGCTCCCTGGAGACAGTGACCCAAGTGATGTCTCATCCTGTTGCCCAATGATCTGATGACCCTCCTCTGATCTTCCCAGTTCGCCACTGACCATGCTGGTCTCTTCCCAGGGCCCAGTCCTGCTGCTCCCTCTTCCTTCCAGGGATACACTCATCACTGTCACACATGCCCACCATCCTCTTCTCTGCCCAACACCTTCTTGGCCGTCAAGCCCAGCTCAAGCTGGTTCACTAGCCCTTTGGTCAGCCCTCTTTAGCCTCCTCTTTCCTAAGCTTCCCAGGTGGCATTAGTGGTAAAGAATCTTCTGGCAATACAGGAGTCACAGGAGACACGGGTTCAATTTCTGGGTCAGGAAGATCCCCTGGAGGAGGAAATGGTAACCCACTCCAATATTCTTATAGGGCTTCCCTGGTGGCTCAGAGGTTAAAGCGTCTGCCTGCAATGTGGGAAACCTGGGTTCAATCCCTCGGTCGGGAAGATCCCCTGGAGAAGGAAATGGCAACCCACTCCAGTATTCTTGCCTGGAGAATCCCATGGACGGAGGAGCCTGGTGGGCTACAGTCCACAGGGTCACAAAGAGTTGGACACGACTGAGTGACAACTTTTTCCTAAGCTCAGCAGGACTTCTCAGTTGATTGACACAGGGAACATGTCAGAGACAGAGGGTCCAGGGGGATATTTGAATGCACCCTTCCTATTGACATGGAATGCAGTCAAGGCCAACCAGGGCCCTGGCCTGGCTATGTCACCAACTCACACCTTCCCCTGATCCATGAGGCCTCCTGATTACACTGTTACCTGAGTTCATGCCTTGCTTGCCCTTCATTTTCTATTCTTTTTGGGAAACATAAAAAGATACAGAGAATAGCCAAAGGCCTAATTCCACAGAATCCAGATTCAACAAATATTAACATTTGCCATATTTATTGCAGATACTAAAAAATAGCAACAATCCTGAGCCCAGTCCTGGGGGGAGAGGCCTGTGTGGTACTTTTCAGGTCCCCATACCACCCCTGATCTCATTCCATTCTCTTTCTCTCTCTCCTGAGGTAGTGTCTTTGCTTTACATCCTTCTGATCTATGTATATGTGCATATACACATGCTCACATGCTGAACACAGAGCACAATTGTGCACACACATGTACATACACATGTGCACACATATGCATGTACACACATTCTTAAATTTTACATATTGTGTGGTTATGTGCAAATATCTAAGTCTACATAAATCTTCTTTGCTTTTTTCCCATCATCGTGGCATTTTTGAGGTCCGAGCGCCCACACTTGGGAATCCACTCAGCCACTGCATGAGGGATGTACCATCTTGTCTTCCTGCTCCTCTTTGGATTGGCATGTACATTGTTGCTGATTTCTCACCAAGGGTGAAGCTCTGGCAGCCATGTGTATCTCTTCTGGGGCTCATTAATGAGGCTTGTTCTAGAGTTTCATCTGTTCTCTGACACATCCTGAGTCTCTCTCTCTAGGGTGACTGAGGCCTTTGGGGGCCTGCAGGGCCAATGTGAGAAGGTGCCCAGCTCAGCCCCCAGCCAGCACCTGGTATTTTCCTTGGAAGGTGCTCATATTTCCTTCAGTTCCCCACTGAGGCAGGCACAGGCTGGGCACACCGTGTGCTCCTAGAAGGTAAGGTCTGCACGCGCAAGCCTCAGGGAGCCCCAGCCCTCGGCCTGCTCCTCCCAGGCCCATTAAACCTCTCACTTTGTATTTCCTAATTCCTTTAAGAAATCCCAAACCTGTCTCCTTGGATAGAAATAAAATAAATGTAATATCTATTGCTATCGCTTAAACACAAATTATAGCATTTTTTATTAAATACTCTGTTGTCAAATGCTTGACATTCTTCATAATAGATAAAAAAGCAACTAAAACTAGTTATTTTCTGTTACCTTAGAGGCTTGCAACATAGTGTGTAGTGTATTTACTTGTTATGTTCTGCTTGTCGCATTTCATTATAAGTACGTGAATTATTTTCCCTATTAAGTTAAAATGCAATCTCCCCTCCCCCAGCCACCCTTGGGCTTTTATCAAAGGTGAAGGTCTGGTGATGTGGGAGCTGGGGAAAGCCACCTGGAGATCAGGGCAGAGCTGGCATTTGAGAAGGCCATTCCCGCCCCCCGTGCTTGGAGCTGGGACCCAGGAACGTTCCCCCCAACCCCAGTGAGCCCTGGCTGTGGGCGAAGGCCATTGGTGTCACCACGCTGGCCTTATGTTCACCAAAGCCCATTTCTGGACACTGTCTCTTCATAGCAGCCATGTAAGTCAGGCAGGCTGGGCCACTGTACCCATTTCACAGAGAAGAACATGGTCCTGAGAGAAGGGGTTTTCAAGTTGAAGTCAATTTCAGGCTGGAGTCCTGCCTCGTCCCCCCTCCCACCACTGGCACTCTCTCACAGGGATTGAGGACCGCTGTGCACCTGGAACATGGCTAAGGGCTCTACGGGCAATGCATTGCTTGATCCCAAAGCTGTTCTTTGAGGTAGTGGTGTTACGATCCCTCTTGCAGTTTTCATGACCCCGTGGTCCACAGAGGACA
Source organism: Cervus canadensis (assembly GCF_019320065.1). Classification (NCBI taxonomy): domain Eukaryota; kingdom Metazoa; phylum Chordata; class Mammalia; order Artiodactyla; family Cervidae; genus Cervus; species Cervus canadensis. The sequence goes on along the minus strand of NC_057403.1, from coordinate 30,632,184 downwards.
GAGAACTTGTCCATGGTCTTATGGACTGTAAGTGCAAGGCCAGGGTTCCAGCCAGGTCTGTCTAACTTCAGAGCAGGATTCAGGAGCAGTGTCGGGGAAACAGCTATTAATAACTCTCAGGTCTCACAGTTCCCCTTTAGAATTGGATGAAATCTATGGGGTGTGCGTTTCTTACACAGATGATATTTTATATATGATTTTGTTGATTTCCCAGATTCTCGGCTGGCCCTCTCTGTAGGGCCCACACAGGGCTCTGTGCACCAGGTCAGAAAGAGCTCTCCTGAGAGGCTGGGAGTGTCCCCTCTTGTCATTCACTCAGCCCCGGTTGAAACAAACAGAAGTGAATGCTACCAGACATGGCACCTGCCCACTCTGTTCCTGCCCTCCTTCCTGAACTCTTCCTGAACTCCAGCCGAGTGTCACCAGAATCTGAAATGGGCCCAAGCGGAGCTCGAAAGGGTGGAGCACTGTCTCACTGCTGGGATAGGACCTGGTCTTCCCTGCATCGGAGAGGGCTGGGAGAGTGACGGATGGCTGGAACACCCACTCAGATGCTCCTGCTCTGCCAGCATCTCCCCATCTGCCCACCTAGGGTGCACTTCTTGAGAAGAAGAGTTAAAGCCTTCAGGTCACCTGCAAGCCTCTGACCACATCCCTCCAGGAACCCAGATAGGTGCGGAGCCTGGCCGAAATCCAGGGAAGCTCAGTTTACTCATCTCTAAACTGAGAAGATCTTTTCCGGGGTCCAAAGGTACAGCTCTCTGACTCTGTCATCACTAAGGACATCACGCATGTCTATTTCTCCTCTCCCTGCATGTTTGCTTGTGGGTCCCTGGTTTGACCCATTCTTGTGGTTTAATCTTACAGAGAACATTCTCAGGATTCCTGCTATCTCGATGTGTCTTTCAGCACCGGCCACTCCATCATCTGAAAGCTTTGTGGCAACATAGCACCTTTCATCTGAGGCTGCTTCCCAGAGCTCTGCTGATAACACTCGGCTTGGCGGTGCAGGGAGAAAGGAAGCTGATAAGGCTAAGAGAACATCAGAAAGTTATGCCTCCTAAATGCAACCGCCAAATCAAAGCACTTGAAAACATTTACAGGTGCCCATGGAGGGGAGATAAAAGAAAAAGTACCTGTGAAGTTTTTCAATGCAAAAGAGGAAGTCAGATGAGAAGAATGCAGGCTTCATGCATGGGAGACACTGGGCTTCCCAAATTGCCACCAAGGCCATCATGATGGAAGCATCTTCTCATTGGCCAGTGGTCAGGAGTAGGTGTAAATGGAAAAGACGAGGCCAAGAAAAGGGGCCAGGCTTTGGGGTAAGCAGACTATAAATGTGACATCTGCCTTGCCCATTTGAATACACTTTAGCTTAGGTTTCGTTTGTCTGTTTCCTTTGGAGTCTTTCCTCACCGCCATTCCTTAAATACCCTACAGCCTTTGTTGTTGTTGCTTAGTCACTAAGTCATGTTTGACTCTTTGCAACCCCATGGACTGTAGCCCATCAGATTCCTCTGCCCATGGGGTTTCCCAGGCAAGAATACTGGAGTGGGTTGCCATTTCCTTCTCCAGGGGGTCTTCCCTACCCAAGGGTCGAACCTGCATCTCCTGCATTGGCAGGCAGATTCCTTACCAATGAGCCACCTACAGTCTTTGAGTGCTAATTAAAAGTCCACCAGAAATGAAACGATCAGGACCGGTCAGGATACAAGAGAGATGAAGGAGTAAGGAAGGGAGGAGAAGGATTGACAAAGGTAGATGGAAGAACACGTGTAGAAGCAGAGATGGGGATGGAGGGTGGCAGGAAGGCAGGGGTCCAGGAAATGGAAGGTGTCCTTCAAAGTCCTAGAAGACACAGGGAGAATTTTGGAACCACAACAAACAGGCAGTGTGTCCCCTGACAGACAGCAGGATGGAGCCCTGAGCAAATTTCTGGATTATTCAAGGGCCAAATCACAAGTCCTGGAATCTCATATCTTATTCCCTTCTTCATTCTTAACAATCCTAGTGCCAGATTTTCAGCCTGATAAGGCATTATGGTTTTTCTCAAAGCCAGCATTTACACAGTATTTTTTGGTCAAGTGTCTTTGCCATCCCCCTAGGTGTCTCCTGATGGTGATTGCAGCCATGAAATTAAAAGATGCTTACTCCTTGGAAGGAAAGTTATGACCAACCTAGACAGCATATTAAAAAGCAGAGACATTACTTTGCCAACAAAGGTCCATCTAGTCAAGGCTATGGTTTTTCCAGTGGTCATGTATGGATGTGAGAGTTGGACTGTGAAGAAAGCTGAGCGCTGAAAAATTGATTCTTTTGAACTGTGGTGTTGGAGAAGACTCTTGAGAGTCCCTTGGACTGCAAGGAGATCCAACCAGTCCATCCTAAAGGAGATCAGTCCTGGGTGTTCATTGGAAGGACTGATGCTAAAGCTGAAACTCCAATACTTTGGCCATCTCATGTGAAGAGTTGACTCATTGGAAAAGATCCTGATGCTGGGCGGGATTGGGGGCAGGAGGAGGAGGGGACGACAGAAGATGAGATGGCTGGATGGCATCACCGACTCGATGGGCATGAGTTTGAGTCAACTCCGGGAGTTGGTGATGGACAGGGAGGCCTGGTGGGCTGCAATTCATGGGGTCGCAAAGAGTCAGACACGACTGAGCGACTGAACTGACTGACTGACTGAAGTGTCTCCTGACTTTTCTGTTTCAAGCCCCGGTCTGTTTCCCCTGTCCCAGCCCCCAGTTGGAGTTATCTTGAGGCCCCCTCTGACTGTAGCTGCTTGAATGCTCCTTGCAGCACCCTGGGGGAGCTCAGCCAAGTTCAAGGTCTCCTTCTCATACAACAAATCCTGTCCTGCTGGCCAGGTCTCCCACACAGGAGACGAGACCCCTCACCCTGGAGGCGCCCTCTTCTCCCGAGCTCAGTCCTCACCTGGGGTGTGACACTCTCTTGGAGAACATCTTGATGTAGATGAAGGATGCTCCATGAATCAATAAATCATAAGTCTGTTGGACAGCACTCAGGTAGGTAAATGCATGTGTGCTCTTCACTCAGCGAACCCTCCTAAAAAAGATAATACACTCAGTCTCTCACTCTGCTGACATATTTCAACTCAATTGATAATGGACCAGGATTGAGCACAGCTTAGAGAGTGAATTACCTTTTAGCCATCCCTTCAAGTTTAGGGTTGCAGTCACCAACAAAATCAATGTCGAAGGATTCTTGTTGTCTCAGGCAATACCTACAGTGACTCCTAATGAAATAAACCATTGAAGCCTTTTAATCAGAGCACCTGCCTGAAAGGAGGAAGCCATCCAGGAGGAGGCTGGGGCTCTAGGGACCTGTTTTCCCCTCACTGGTCAACGCATGAGTGATTCTTTAATTGTAGTAATGATGCGCTTACCCTGGACCCAGACGCTCGGGCAGCAGGAGGCAGCAATTCTCTGGGGCGCAGAGCTGGCGTGACCTCAGCTGGGGCTACGCAGGTCCCCGAGCAGGTCTGTATCACCAGGGTCCATGGCTGCCCCTCCCGGGTAGGGGCCCGTTTTACTCCCAGACATGTGATAAATCTCAGGGGAAAGAAAGCCTTGCCATAAAGGAGGCCCCACTCTGTATATCTGGATCCCAGAGTCAGTGTTGAGAAAATAAGAGTCCCTGCTAATGGGCTCCTGTCCCCACCCCTACTCTGCCATGGGCCCTGCCTGCATCCCTCTAAAAAATCAGTTAACATCACCTTAAATAAATTCAAATATTAGGGAACTCAAGGAAATTCAGAAACAATCAATGTTGATCTAGAAGATTTCTGAAAAGTCTTGCTTCTGTGGCCACTTGTCCAGTCTGGGGAACGTTTGTGGCTTGTCTCTCTGGCACCCATTCCTCCTTTTCCAGGGCTTGTTCCCTGAGTTTCTTTGGAAATCTATCTTCTCTCACTCCGTTGTAAGAGGATAAGTGTATCTTCTCTTACATCCTAAACCAGGGATCAAACCCAGGTCTCCTGCACTGCAGGCAGATTCTTTACCATCTGAGCCACCAGGGAAGCCCCCTCCACTGAATACCCAAACCTAAATTTTACTGAATCTTTAAGCAAGCCCCAGGAATGAGTGGGCTTCCCTGGGCTTCCCTGGAACTAGTGGTAAAGAACCCATCTGCCAATGCAGGAGACATAAGAGATGCAGGTTCAATCCCTGGGGTCAGGAAGATGCCATGGAGGAGGGTGTGGCAGGCCACTCCAGTATTCTTGCCTGGAGAATCCTATGGACAGAGGATCCTGATGGGCTCAGTCCATAGGGTCTCAAAGAGTCAGATACTGCTGAAGTGACCTAGCATGCATGCATATGCACGAGAAGTGAGTGAGGGGCACAGATGTGAAAGGAATTGCTTTTCTTGGAAGGCAATATAAAAAGAGAATCACCAGTGTAGCTGGTCATACTCAGAGATCCATGGTCCTCTGAATTCCCATTTTTCCTTTTCTTTCTTTTTAGATTTCATTAAAGAAAAACATTTTTAGCTGACTAACAATGTTGTGATAGTTTCAGTTAAACAGCAATGGGACTCAGTCATACATATACATGTATGCATTCTCCCCCTAGCCCTGTTCCCACCCGGGCTGGAATATAACATTGAGCAGAGTTCCATTTTTCTCATGGATCATAATGGTGGAGACAGACTTTCTACTATGGGTATCTTTGCTGACGCCCTGGCCCTAGAATGGCCAAGGATAAGCCCCCCACCAGCCTGTAACCCCTCGCTCTTCCTGTGAGAGACCCTTCAGGTTCCTAGAGAACATCTTGTCTTCTGGATAGCTGGACCAACAGAGATGCCAGATGAGATAGCCAGACCAGACAGTAGGAGCCAGAGTCAAGCCAATAATGTCTGAATTCTCCCTTCCCTGGTTCTGTGTGGAGGTCACCTTGATGTCTAAGTATCCAGACCCCACAACCCCCCACCCCAGGGCCTCTCTTCTGGGGCCAATACCAATGGGAGCATTTAGTGCAACGGAGGCACATCCAGAGACCACATGCCTCTTGTACGATTCCCGAGTAGAGATGCTGGTAGAGCGCCCACCGCCCTTTGTCTACCCTGGTGATGAATAGTTGTTGACACGACTAAACAAAGGTATTATTAGTAGATTACATCTGAGAGGCTGGACTGGTGCAGAAAGAGGCCAACAAGAGCCCTGGGCCTCACTCGACTCCCAATTACGCCACAAAAGCCTAAACCACCAGGTCAGGGATAAAAGTGAATAAATGTTTCTAAATTCTTATCTTAAACACACTTAAGCTTAAAGCTATTTAACTGGGGCTTTAAAAGCATGTGAGCCTTGTGGAGCCCAGCTACCTGCCTCATTCTCTCGCTCTTATTTTTGCTTTTATCCTTTTAGTCTTGAAGAAGCCTAATTAGAAGCTTGAACAGGGCTCTCTCTCCCTGCCCTTAAATCAGTAATTGGCTTCAGTGCAGAGACTGTCAGGAAATTAACACATCACAACGTGACAGCTGTTAATTTTTTCTCCTTATTTGTCATATGAATCACTGCTGATTTGCCGGAGTGCATAACAAATTAGTGGGCTGTAATCAGCGGTCTCTCTTCTATGAGCTGCACCTTCTCTTTTTTTCCCCCCTTTTTCCCCCCTCTCTCTCTTCTTCCCTCTCCCCCTAAAGTCCATTACTTCACTGCCTCAGCTGAGACGACGGTTCCTAGGTGTGTCATTGTCAATAAATCAGAATAAGCAAATGCTAAAAGCACAAGAAGCTCTTTAAACTTTGATGAAGGCTTTTAGTTACATTTTTAAACTTATACTCGTAACCGGAACCCTTTTTTTTTTATATATATATTGTCACTCCCTGGTAGTGATAGACTGTCAGGTTTCCAGTCATTTTCTCATCCAACGTGCCAGGGAAGGTGGAATTCCAAGTGCCATCACTGCAAGTTCTGGCTGACGGAGAAGGGAGGTGGGGAGGTATCAGGGAGGGTGGGGGCTGAAGGTATCAGAGATCCCCGCAGGGTCAGACCAGAGGTGTTTTCTCTCTGAGTCAAGGATGAGGGGGGAAAGAGGCAGATTGGATGAATGGGAGGTGAACAGATAGGGCAGGAAGAAGAGAGAGATTCTGGGACCTCTTCACTCCCCAGCCTTCTAACTTGACTCATGGTCCACTATGCATCAGCCACCTGAGGAGGCATTTGAGTCTTCATTAAATGTCTTTGTAGTGGCCACTGGGACCGCCGAGCAGAATCATGGGCCCTGGGACTTTATTCTGCACTCAGCACCTTTGGTGGTCTTACATCTAATATTTATAAGTTTTCTCTTAAAGGTCATAAGGGGGGAGGACAGAAAAGGTGAGACCTGCAAAGTGGCTATAATATGTGATTCTGCTCTAGACTCTGAAATCTGGCAAACAAATCTGTGCTCTTTGCACCCACACTGTAGATGTGGAAAGTAGAGGAGCTTCTTTCTTCTTGCATGCTCACTCAGTCGTATCAACTCTCTGCGACCCCATGCACTGTAGCCCGCCAGGCTCCTCTGTCTATGGAATTTCCCAGGCAAGAATACTAGAGTGGGTTGCCATTTCCTACTCCAGGGAATCTTCCCAATCCAGGGATCAAACCCATGTCTCCTGCATTGGCCGGCGTGTTCTTTATCCGAGCCACCTTTCTTCTTGGTCTGAAACTTTCTAGGCTGAGGAGTGCTGGTCTTTCCAATCTGAGTCCATCAGGCAGTTGGTTGGGGTTCACAGGGTTGGGGGTGGGGGACTCAGCCTCTCAGGGCTCACCCAGCATGTTCCCTTGGATGTTATAGACTGATGCTGAGCCTGAGGTGAGAGGATTTCAGAGATGAACTTCTTCTTTTCTTTCTTCTCTCATCCATCCATCCACTCATTGTCCTCTGCAGGGAGCAACAGGTATGAGCCCAGCATGTGAGCAAGTAGAACAGAGGGAGGGACAGAAGATGGGTTTATCTCAAGATGGAAGAACCCAGGGAGGATAAACCACAGAGTTAGACAAATGAAGTCACTAGACCCAGACCCCCTTCTGCTATCCCAGGATGCTTTCTTGGGTGAAATGTAATAGAAGAGTGGAAGGGTCTTTCTCCTCCAGCCATTGCCATTAGCAGGTGGGTTATTCTGTCTGCCATATTAGTCTTGACTACTTTTTTCCCCCAGGAATTAGTCTAATGACTTTCTTGTGGTGAGTTCCAATTTGGCCACTTGAAAATTGGCTTTAGCTCCATTTATCATACACTTTTCCAAGACTGTCAGTACTAGACTCTAGTTGAAGAACCAGGAATTCAATAAATTAGGGCCTACAATCTTAAATTATTTGTACCTTCTTGCAAAACAGCAGTAATTTTAAAAACATGTTCTTAAAGAAATCTCGACCCTTGGGTCTTGGAATACACATCGCACCCTCTGTTCTTTCCCTCATGAGACCTGAGAAGCTCTATTTTAAGAGACACAAAGTTGCAGCATGAGAATCACCTGTTGGAGCTGATCAGGCCACGAGGTCTCATTGTGTGAACATCACTGAAGCATTTTAGAAATAAAACAATTGTCTTTCCCTTTCCCCATTTTACTGATGATAATGTATGCTCATTCAATGTGTTTAAATACAGTTTAGTAATGATACATCTTACAAAAATCTCTGTTGAGAAAGTTTCTCTCTAGTGTCCATTTATAAGCTCAAATTTCGGGTTTTAAAGTAAAATACCAATTTAACAATTACTCTGTCAAATCCTAATTTAAGAAAAAAAAAATCATTTCTCCCTTATCTGATGTGGAACGAGCTTCTTGGTAGAGCCCTGGATTGTTAGTAGGGAATCAGCAGCTCCTCCAAAGCGGCAACCACGGGAGTCTGGTGATCCCAGGACAACCCGGGCCACCATGGGGGCAGAGCTCCTGGTCGGTCTAGGGAAGACCCCACAGGAGGAGGCCCCAGGGGGCACTGGGCTCCACAGACTGAATGCCTCTGGAAATGATGGAGCCTGAGCTCGTGTTTCCAACATTTATTGGGAATCTATTGAAACAATGAATTTTACTGTTACTGACTGGCTCTCAAGCACTCTTTTCTTAGTTCATGGGTACCTTGGGCACAAGCTGATGCCACTACTCCTACAACGCTTCTACCTCTGACCTCTAGTGATCCAGCCTCCAAGTTCTCCCATTCCCATGCCGTGTGTTCCTCTCCCTTCTGAATTGCTAGATGGAGGCCCTGTTCCTTGATAAACAAACCTCCTTAAATCTCCCTTATATCTCCAATGTTCTCATTCTGCTGTAATGGATGCTGCGGTCTTGGTGATGTTCTTTAGGGACAAGCTTCCCCTGCAGTCCTCTACAGGGGCAACCGTTCCTTCTTCCAGGCTCCATGTACATCAGTGTCAGCTGCGAATCACTTTTCCTTCTAAGCACCATCTGCCTGTGCTACCCTTCACCTCTGGTAATTCCTGGCATTCACCAATCTCCTGGATAAGGATATTCTTCTCAGTCATTCTCGTTCATCAGACACCATGAGAACTGGATCAACATTTTCTCTTACTCCTAACCCATTGTCATCATTTAAGGCGACCTCAGCCTTAACATGCAGGCTTCTCAGATAGCTCAGTGGGTAAAGAATCCACCTGCAGTGCAGGAGACACAGGAGAGACAGGTTCAATCCCTGGGTCAGGAAGATCCCTTGGAGGAGGAAATGGCAACCCACTCCAGCATTCTTACCTGGAAAATAACATTGACAGAGGAGCCTTGTGGGCTAGAGTCCATGGAGTCGCAAAGAGTTGGACATGGCTGAGCAACTAAGAATGCACACCATGCAACCTTAACATGCATGACCCATCACCCATCACTGATGCCTCACAAATGTCTGATCCACCTACTAATTCCCAGTGACCTGCATCCACCCTATGTTAGCCATATGGGTGACTGGTCACCCCCAGATCATCTATACCTTCCCTAGAAACTATGAGTCTCAAGTCTTACGTTTTAGAAGCAACACATTCTCAGGCCCAGGGCCTTGTCTTTGTCTTGAAGATTTTCTCTTTATATACATTTTCTTCTATTTTACTGGGATTTCTGGTAGAATGTATATCAATTCTCTCATCCTTCCTAGCAATGCTTTCTGCCTCTGATTCTTCATCTGTGCTCTATGTTCTTTTGTTTCAACCACTTAGGTGTGAGGCTCCTCCACGTCACCATTCTTTGCATTGTCCATGCTCTACCCTAGCAAAATCCCAGTCCTGAAGCAATCCATTTCCTTTTCTTCTGCACTCCCAGTCTGAATTAACAAGCAATGCTTGAGAAAAGCCACAGTCTTCTGCAAACTGGAGCTCTACAAACACAGAGTCTCTGGGCCTAGCTGAGCCTTCCACACTCTGTACTACCTCTCTTGAGTTTTCCCACCTGGCTTTCTCTACATCTCCTACCCTCCATCTATCTCTCCCATCTCAGTATAAAAATCTTCTTGCCTTGTATAGAAAGCTGACCATCCCACTTTGTTTCTGCGCCACTTTTCTTCCAAGTCTGCTCTCTGAATGCTGTGGCTTAGTGGATTCACTTCTCTCTCTCCAATATTTTCAACATCTCCCACTGTCTTCTCTTTCTATTCCTTCCTTTTAACAATGAAACATACTTAAATCCCTTCCAACTTAATAAAAAAAATCCTTACAGCCCTAAGCAGCTTCTTGCCCTCACACCCAGCCAAGTTCCTGAAAGAGTGGTCTGCACTTGCTGTCTCCACTCTCCCTGAAATTGTTAGTGAACCAAATATGAGCGCACTCACCCATGTGCAGTAAAGGCAATGTATTGACATTAGGTTATGATAGAGGAAAGTAGAGCACTAACTGAAGGGCACCCTGCAAGGTGAACAGGCAGTTTGTGTTCAGAAGACCCAAACTCCCCAGTGGCTTTCAAGGAAGGGTATTTAAAGGCAGTGTGAGGGACCATGGCTGCAGAGTGTGTAATCAGCTCACGCACAATTGGTTGGCATCAAGGTAAGATTTCAAGCATCACCAACCTTCTGGTTTCAAGGGTCTAGTGCTTGTCGTCAGCAGTTGTCACCTGGTGGGGGTCTGCTTCCTGTAAAGACAACTAAGATATAGCCTATATCTGTATCTTCCAAGGAACTGGGAGCTCAGGGATTCCCAAACTCTGCCACAATGTGGAAGATTTATAGTCTAAATTATTAGCCATTTCGTGGCCCAAAGCTAATTTTTTGTTTGTTTGCTTCTACATCTTCACATTTCCTAATCATTAAATCTTGAGCCAGTCTTTTGAGTCTCAGAGAATGCTTGGGAGACTGAAGCAAAAGCTTTTTCCTTCAAAGGACAGGGACATGGGGGCTTGTATGTAATTTCACAATTAACTCATCACACAGTTCGGCAGTTGCTCTTCCCATCTCATGGAGACTTGTGCCACCAAGAATGCTAGTATGCATGCAGACAAGGATGCTTTTCAATTCCTAGTTAACCTGATTTCTCTGCAAGCATGAGAGTGTAACTACTTCACAAATGTTTGAATTTCAAACTTGGATTGTTGCTCCCTTTTTTGGCCATTCCTTTCTGGTCTCCCTAGCAGACTTCTCATGATCGTTCCATTAGAAGTAATTTCCTTGGGATTTCCTTGTTTCTCTCTTTTCACTTTACTCTGTGGGCAAACTTTCTCTCTCCTTTGGCATCAATACAATGACTTCAAATATAAATTTTCTGAACAAAAATCTTGGCTATCTCATAAGTGCATGCAAGGTTAACCTACCACCTCTCTTCCTGTCCTCATCTGCCTTGAATTCTTTGTCTAGAGATCAATGACCAGAGACCATCCTAGATTATATCCTCCCCAGTACAGCCATTGTCTGTTCCATCACTGAATCGTGTCCACTCCCACAATTGTCCTTTCTCGTCATTACTACTGCCATGACCAGGTCCCCACCACCACTCCCTTTCACTTGATCAATTCAACAGCTTCCATATTGCAAGCCTCTAATACATCCAATGGGCTTCCCGGGTGGCGCTAGTGGTAAAGCGTTCACCTGCCAATGCAGGAGATGCAAGAGATGCGGGTTTGATCCCTGGGGTCAGGAAAGATCCCCTGGAGTAGGAAATGGCAACTCACTCCAGTATTCTTGCCTGGAGAATCCCTCAGACAGAGGAGCCTGGCGGGCTATAGTCCACGGGGGTTGCAAAGAGTCAGACAAGAGACTCTTGTCTGAGAGAGACACTGAGAGACTGAGCAGAAACTAAAAAGTACAAATACATTCAATGTACCTTCCACTCTGCAACCAGTCATCTTTCTTCATGCAAACTTGACCTTGAAGCTTGCATGTTTATTCTCTGTTGCAGAATCCCTCCATCTTTTTTAAAAGTATATATATATTTATTTATTTGGCTGTGCCAGGTCTGAGTTGCAGCATGTGATATCGTCAGTCTCTGCTGTGGCATACGGGATCTGTTTTTATTTCCAGCATGGAGTTGTGGCATGCAAGATCTAGTTCCCTGACCAGGGATCGAACCCAGCCTCCGGTATTGGCAGCAAAGAGTCTTAACCACTGGCCTGCCAGGGAAATACCCAGTCTCTCCCTCTTTAACATGTTTTCAAAGACCTTCACGATGCGACTCACCTGCCTCCCTAGGGTGGGTTCTGATTTGCCACTCAGACTACATATTACAGTCTGGAAACAATGAACTCAATCAGTTTCCTAAAAGTGCTAAGTTTTATCTTGTTCCCCAATCTCACACCCAGAAGCCCAGGGCCCGCGTTCTTTTCGCTGGCTAGACCAGCAGCCTGAAGTGTCAGCTCACATCACACGGCCTGGTTGCAGTGTCTGTGGCCATACCAGGCCCCATCTCCAGGCAGACAGTACACTGTGTCAGGGCAGAAACCATGTGCTCATTGCTGCAGCTGGTCCCAAGCATAGTGCCCATCCAGGGAGGGTCTCTGCATAGCTTTGTCAAATGCCTTCGTGTTCAAATTCTACAGTGATGGGCCTGGGTGGACTTTTCCATTTCCTGTAAGTCAGTGTATATCTTGGACTCCATGATTTGGAATTAAATTTATTACCTGAACATCTTTCAATTTTGATCAAATTTTCTAACACAGCTGGGTTGATGGAAGCTTCACTATATCCACAAATAACAACTTGTAAAGTACCTAGGGTTATTTCTCTCTGCATGAAGCTAACCAGCTGGTGATTCCCATCTCTGAGCAGATGTTCGGCCCCGTGTAGACCCCATGAGGCCGTGCCCAGGGCTACACCCCTCACGCAGTTCCGAACCCACTTTGTGGTTCTGGGGAAGGCCTCTCAGTAAGGATTTTTTACAGTTCAGCTGCTCCTGAAACCTTAGAGGCCACAGAGGGAAAAAACTGAGAAATGATTTCCAAGCCGAAGCAAAGTGAGCTGAGTCTAGGAGGAAGGAGAAAGAAAGTCACTTTGGGGCAGGATCAAAAGTCAGTCTGTGCTGTTAAGGCAAAAATAAACAGAGGCACACAAAAACCAAACAACACAAAAATGCTCATCAGCTGGGCCAGCCCGGCCTGGCTCAGACCACCCACTTTGCTGCATTTACCAGATCACAGCAGATTGACTCCACCAGGGCCTCACCCTTCGCTGCCCCACCAGGGGACAGGCAGGGCAATGGTGCGGAGGAGGAGGGACCAGCCCAGACCAGAAGGACCCTTCCTAAGCTGCTTAGACAGGGGCTTCAGCAGCAAATCCAGCTGGAAGTCGGGAGTGGGCGAGGCTCCTGCCTGCTGCCTCAGTTTCCCCTTTGAGAGAACAGCACGGTTTGGTCCTTTTGCTCTAATGTCTTCAATGGAGGTTGGGGTAGATCAGACACTAGGGGGAAGGGCCACACTCTTTGAAAAGATGTATTCAGAGTATAATATCCATGACAATGAAAAACAAACTATTGCCTTCATATTAAACTTTAGAGAGAGTTAAATCCAGTTAAAGCATCTGGCCTCCTGGGGGAACACAGAGATGGAGTCCTCATCACCCCCCTCATTGACTCTGAGGGCAGGTGGTGGAGGGACAGGGGAATTTCACTTTGTTTACTCACTTTTCTGTCTCCCACCCAGAATGGAAGGGTAGAGATGTGCACACGATGTTCACCACTGTGTCCCCAACCCTTGGACCTGGGCCAGGCACAGAGAGGATATTTGTTGAATAAATTGACGAATGAGAGAAAGAATGAATGAGTGAATGAACGAACATCAACCCCAAGGGACAGCTATGGTGATGAGAGGGACCTTGCCTGATGCAGGGTAGATGAACACTGAATATTTGTTGTGTACCGTGTACCAAAACAGATCTTAAGTGAACACTTCAGTTCAGTCGCTCAGTCGTGTCCGACTCTTTGCAACCCTATGAATTGTAGCACGCCAGGCCTCCCCGTCCATCACCAACTCCCAGAGTCCACCCAAACCCATGTCCATCGAGTCGGTGATGCCATCCAGCCATATCATCCTCTGTCATCCCCTTCTCCTCCTGCCCCCAATCCTTCCCAGCATTAGGGTGTTTTCCAATGAGTCAACTCTTTGCATGAGGTGGCCAAAGTATTGGCTTCAACATCATTCCTTCCAGTGAACACCCAGGACTGATCTCCTTTAAGATGAACTGGTTGGATCTTCTTGCAGTACAAGGGACTCAAGAGTCTTCTCCAACACCACAGATCAAAAGCATCAATTCTTCGGCTCTCAGTTTTCTTTATAGTCCAACTCTCACATCCATACATGACCACTGGAAAAACCATAGCCTTGACTAGACGGACCTTTGTTGGCAAAGTAATGTCTCTGCTTTTTAATATGCTATCCAGGTTGGTCATAACTTTCCTTCCAAGGAGTAAGCGTCTTTTAATTTCATGGCTGCAATCACCATCTGCAGTGATTTTGGAGCCCCCCAAAATAAAGTCTGACACTGTTTCCACTGTTTCCCCATCTATTTCCCATGAAGTGATGGGACCAGATGCCATGATCTTAGTTTTCTGCATGTTGAGCTTTAAGCCAACTTTTTCACTCTCCTCTTTCACTTTCATCAAGAGGCTTTTTAGTTCCTCTTCACTTTCTGCCATAAGGGTGGTATCATCTGCATATCTGAGGTTATTGATATTTCTCCCGCCAATCTTGATTCCAGCTTGTGCTTCTTCCAGCCCAGCATTTCTCATGATGTACTCTGCATATAAGTTAAATAAGCAGGGTGACAATATACAGCCTTGACGTACTCCTTTTCCTATTTGGAACCAGTCTGTTGTTCCATGTCCAGTTCTAACTGTTGCTTCCTGACCTGCATACAGGTTTCTCAAGAGACAGGTCAGATGGTCTGGTATTCCCATCTCTTTAAGAATTTTCCACAAGTTTATTGTGATCCACACAGTCAAAAGCTTTGGCATAGTCAATAAAGCAGAAATAGATGTTTTTCTGGAACTCTCTTGCTTTTTTGATGATCCAGCAGATGTTGGCAATTTGATCTCTGGTTCCTCTGCCTTTTCTAAATCCAGCCTGAACGTCTGGAAGTTCATGGTTCACAGATTGCTGAAGCCTGGCTTGGAGAATTTTGAGCATTACTTTACTAGCGTGTGAGATGAGTGCAATTGTGCAGTATTTTGAGCATTCTTTGGCATTGTCTTTCTTTGGGATTGGAATGAAAACTGACCTTTTCTAGTTCTGTGGCCACTGCCTTCCTCAGCGATCAATGCAAAGAAATAGAGGAAAACAACAGAATGGAAAAGACTAGAGATCTCTTCAAGAAAATTAGAGATACCAAGGGAACATTTCATGCAAAGATGGGTTCGATAAAGGACAGAAATGGTATGGACCTAACAGAAGCAGAAGATATTAAGAAGAGGTGGCAAGAATACACAGGAGAACTGTACAAAAAAGATCTTCACAACCCAGATAATCACGATGGTGTGATCACTCACCTAGAGCCAGACATCCTGGAATATGAAGTCAAGTGGGCCTTAGGAAGCATCACTATGAACAAAGCTAGTGGAGGTGATCGAATTCCAGTTGAGCTATTTCAAATCCTGAAAGATGATGCTGCGAAAGTGTTGTACTCAATATGCCAGCAAGTAAACAGGAAAACAATAACTTTTACAGGAAGTTTTTCTAGAGGGAGGCTTGTGTTTCCCAATCGAGATACCTAGGCCCAGGGAGGGACAGGGGTTTGCCTGCAGTCTCTGAGCTTGTCAGACTCTAGGTTGTGGCCATCCTGGGGCTTCTGAGCCCCAAGTAAAGGCCTCACCCAGGACCTCTCACTGCTGGGGGTGTCAGAAGGCATCCACCAGGGAAGCTTGCCAGGAGTTAGAGTCCCAGGACTAGGCCTTCACATCCTCTCACCAGAAGAGCAGAGACATTTCCTCCCAAGCGCCCTCTGCCCTGTCGCTCCCCCTGGTCTCAGCAGCCACCCCACGTCCACTCTC
The DNA here is from genome assembly GCF_019320065.1 of Cervus canadensis. Taxonomy (NCBI): domain Eukaryota; kingdom Metazoa; phylum Chordata; class Mammalia; order Artiodactyla; family Cervidae; genus Cervus; species Cervus canadensis. The sequence continues at coordinate 30,616,783 of NC_057403.1, read as the reverse complement.
CTCGCCAGCTCCCAAAGCCCAGCTGCTCACATGTTTCTGTACTGTGGACAAAATGAAGGCTGGCCAGGTGTTACGTGTACAGAACAACCAAGGCACATACACAGGACGTGCTCCTGCCTGGCCTGGAGGGGCCCCGTGGCTGCCTCGGTTTTCAGCCCTCGGAGGGGCCAAGGAGGATTATGGCAATCCAGGAAAGTGGTGAAGTCCCAGAAAGTCAACTCTCCCTTCAAGGCTCAGCTCAAATGTCACCTCTTCCAGGAAGCCCTCAGTGCTTCCCTGCCTTGGTGACGTGTGCTGATCCTCTAGGTTTCTGCACAGCTCCTGATGCCCGCGGTCCCCAACCATTTTGGCACCAGGGACCAATTTCATGGAAGATAATGTTTCCATGGACCGGAGGGGTGGGGGGATGATTTCAGATAATTCAAGCACAGTATACATTACATTTATTGTGTGGTTTATTTCTATTATTATTACATCAGCTCCACCTAAGATCACCAGGCATTAGATCCTGGAAGCTGGGAATCCCTGCTTGATGCCATTCTTCCACAGATCAATTGTGTTCCTCTGTGTGAGCCTGTGCCCTTCACTACAAGGATGACCTTCTCCTTTCCTTTGAACTCCCTGTCCACACAGTGCCTGGCTTTGAGGGCACGTGTCCTTGGGAAACACTCATGACAAGTGGATGAGCCCTCTCAGCATCCTTAGGGCCAAGGAAGCAAAAGGAGACCAAAGAGATGCTCTCATTGTCCACAGGGTGAAAGACTGGGAAGGCAAAGATGAGGTCTCTGGCCAGACTGAAGAGCAAGGCCTTCCCTTTCCTGGGCCTCCAGACCCTGTGGCCCTCGCTAGGTCCCCCTTAGGTCACACCTCATCCCAACTTAGGTTAAAAAGAACTGAAGAGCAGATGTGAACAGGTGAGTAACATGAATGGGAACCACAATGGAATATTACTCAGCCACTAAAAAAATACATTTGAGTCAGTTCTAACGAGGTGGATGAAACTGGAGCCTATTTTACAGAGTGAAGTAAGTCAGAATGAAAAACATCAATACAGTATACTAATGCATATATATGGAATTTAGAAAGATGGTAACAATGACCCTATATGCGAGACAGCAAAAAAGACACAGATGCATAGAACAGTCTTTTGGACCCTGTGGGAGAAGGCGAGGGTGGGGTGATTTGAGAGAATAGCATTGAAACATGTATATTATCATATGTGAAACAGATCATCAGTCCAGGTTCATTGCATGAGACAGGGTGCTCAGGGCTGGTGCACTGGGATGACCCTGAGGGATGGGATGGGGAGGGAGGTGGGAGGGGGGTTCAGGATGGGAAACACATGTACACCCGTGGCTGATTTGTGTCGATGTATGGCAAAACCAACTACAGTATTGTGAAGTAATGAGCCTCCAATGAAAATAAATAGATTAAAAACAACAACAACAACAACACTCACCCTGATGAATGGAAAGGCTGTGTAATCAACTCCTTGTTTGACCGGAGTGTGGAACTTGCTCGTTTGGACCCAAGCACGTAGACATGGCTGAAAAGTAGAAGTCATGTCTAGCGGGATGGCCCAGGTCAGGTATCAGGAGACCAAGAGAGGGGCAGGGAGATAGGTCAAGGCTCCCATGTCTGCTCAGGTGTCTCTCCACAGCTCTTCCTCCCCTTCCTAGGCCTCTCTCCTCCTCACAGGCTGCTTGTGGCAGGCACAGGTGGGGTTTCCTGGGAGGCAGGCTCCAGAGTGGGAGTTTGTTAATGAGCACTCTTGGGATCCCCATGGAAGAAAAGGAAGGGGAGGAAAGAAGCAGGACTGGGAAGGGGAGGATGCTGAGCTGCGAGGCCTCAGCCAACAGGGTGGAGGATTCCGGATTCTGAGGCCTTTACACCCCCTACCTGGATCAATCAAGCCTGGAAGGCTAAACCATGGGCAGGGCTGGGGTCTTCAGGCAGGCAATCCTGAAAGGGCTGACAGCTGAGGGCTGAATGTTGGAGCCTTTCCAAACAGCTGGGGGAATATGTCCTCTCCTCCTGAAGGGGTTCTGGGCAGCCCATCTCAGCACCCCCACATACGGGCATCAGCTGGGGTAGCAGGAGAGATGTCAGACTTGGCAGGGAGGAGTTACAGGGAGTAAAAATGGCAAGTACATGTATGCTCAGTCATGTCCAACTCTGCGACCCAATGGACTATAGCCCGCCAGGCTCCTCTGTCCATGGAATTTTCCAGGCAAGAATACTGGAGTGAGTTGCCATTTCCTACTCCAGGGGATCTTCCCAACCCAGAGATCGAACCCACATCTCTTGTATGTCCTGCATTGGCAGTCACATTCTTTACCACTAGCGCTACCTGGGAATTTAATTCTCCTGTTCATCCCCTCTTATCCCCCTACCCACCCATCACACCTGGCTTAGAGGGGAGAGCAGTCAGGTGTCAAATTTAAGACTATTGTACTAGAAAGACCCACATCTGACAAACACAGACTTCCAACCTGGAAGCCCTTCCTCCTCGTTGTTCAGAAGGGAATTTAGGCCTGGAGAGGGGAAGTGGCCCAGCATGACATGTAAGTCAGGGGAGGCCCAGGAGGTGAGCCCAGGGATTCTGTTTTCCCTACCAGGGTTAAGACCATCTTCTGCCATAAGCCTTGGAAAGGATGATGTTTCTCCCTATCCAACTTTCAGATTTTTTGCACTTTCACAAAACAATGCAAACCAGTGAGGCTTCATGGAGTTCATACTGAATGCTCTGGACTGTCTTAGGCCACAGGAAGCAAGAGAAAGATGACTCAAGGTTGTCGCCTACAGTCCAGGGGACAAGAGGCATGGCCATCTAGCAATGCACCTAGCAGGCCGAAAGACCAAAAGAATATGCCCATGGGAATATATTCACAACAGAGGGTCAAGTCCAAGAAATTCAGGGTGGACCAGAATTTCTACAGATGGGGCTCAGGAACAAGATTTTTTGGCCAACAGTAGAATAACAGCCTCAGGAAAGATGGACAGGACAGAGGTCTCAGCCAGGACTGGTGGTCCAGGCACCTTGGCCCCTCACCTCTCAGCTGAGCTGGAGTTGGGCAGGGAAGTCACAGTGAAGGAAGATAGAATTCAGACAGATGGTCACTGGGAAAGCCCCTGCCCCACTTGGGGAGAGGGGAAAGGCCACTCTATGTGAAGTCCAATCAGTGAGTGGTCGAACAGGAGGGCAGAGTTTCCTACTGCTCCTCTGGCACCTAAAGGCCCACAGGGGCCCTCAGAGGTGGATGGTGTGATTCACGAGGAAGCAACTCAACTGGGAAAACCAAGGCTGCAGAAAGAGACACCAGCAAAACAGGGAGCCCCAGCTGGAGGGATGTCCACACCATAGATATCACAGTGGCCACAGTCCTGGGACCCCTACAGGAGATCAGAGTCCACGGAAGAAAAGGAGAATGCGGGGCACTTTCCAGGGATGTCTGGTCTTCACCATTGTTGGGGTCACCCAATACAGGCAAACACCTTCTCCAGGCTGCTGTGGAGGTGGGCAGCAGGTGGGCGCTCACAAGCAGGGAGCAGGCCAGTGACAGCCCAGGGTCATATCCAAGCCCAGGTCTTGGACTAAGTGAGATCCCCCCTTAGCTGCTTTCTCAGAGCTCTATCCCAATGTTGTGCAAAAATTTAAATCAATAACTCCAGTCTTTACTACTACATTAGCGGTTAAACTCAATAGCTGGATTAGCCTTATTTAGGGGGAAAATGATTCTAACAAGGTGAACACTGGACCATACAGCCCATAATTGCAGGGACACAAGAGACTATCACTGGGTCCCTGGACTCTCCTCCACCAGCAGGGGCCCTGGATGGTAGTCATTCAGGCTAGCAACACATCTTTCTGAGGACAGGCAAAAATGTGTGACCTAGTTGGTTAATGGAAATTGATGAAAGTTGCCTATGTCACTCCCTGAATTTATACCTTTAAGGCAGTGGGTGATGTGCCACTGGCCTTCTCCAAGACATGGGAACCAGTAACATTTAAGACTGCTAACACACGTGGTGAGAAGCAAATCTCCTCCATTGACTTAAGATGTACTTATGGTCTGACGGAGAAATTATTTTAAGGTTTTGGAATTTCAGAGTTATCAGTTACTGCACCACAACCTCTCCTGTTCTGACTGATATACCTTATAGTTGAAAACTCTTCAATGCTTTTCTTCAGAACTCTGATATGATCAATCCCAAAGCCTCATCATGACCTGTAAGGTTTTGCATTATCTGGTTTCTACCTCCCTTCCAACCTCATCTTCCACCAGTCGCACCTTGCTTACCTGTTCCAACTATAATGGTCTTCTGTCTGTTCCCCAAACATGCCACGCTCATTCCTCCAAGAAAAACTTGGCACTTGCTGTTATCTCCCCCTGGAATAATCTTCTCCCAGGCCCTCAGCCCTGAGTGGATTCCGATCTTCTCAGATACCACCTCCCTAGAGGGATCATCTCCAACAACTATCTTAAAGAAACCCAGTCACTCTTTTTTTTTTTAATTTATTTTTTAATTGGAAGATAATTGTTTTTACAATATTGTGTTTGTTTCCACCATACAACAACGTGAATCCATCGTAACTATATGTACAGCCCATCCTTCTTGAGCCTCCCTCCCGCTGCAACCCCCATCATACCCCTCTAAGTTATCACAGGGTGCCAGGCTGGGCTCCCTGTATCATATAGACCCTTTCCACTAGCTGGATATTTTACACATCGTAGTGAATACACGTCAGTGCTACTTTCTCAATTTGTCTCACCCTCTCCCTTCCCCACCATGTCCACAAGTCAGTTCTCTATGTCTGTGTCTCTATTCCTGCCCTGTAAACAGGCTCATCTGCATCATTTTTCTAGATTTCATATACATGTGTTAACATACGATACTCGTTTTTCTGACTTACTTCACTCTGTATTACAGGCTCTAAGCCCATCCACCTTGGTTTAACTGATTCACATTTATTCCTTTTTATTGCTGAGTAATATTCCATTGTATATATGTACCACAACTTTTTTATCCATTCATCTGTTGATGGACATCTAGGTTGCTTCCATGTCCTGGCTATTGTAAATAGTGCTGCAGTGAACGTTGGGGTACATGTGTCTTTTTGAATTGTGCTTTTCTCAGGGTATATGCCCAGTAGTGGGATTGCTGGGACATATGGTAGTTATATTCCTAGTTTTTTAAGGCATCTCCTTACAGTTCTTCATAGTAGCTGTTCAATTTACATTCCTACCAACAGTGTAAGAGGGTTCCCTTTTCTCTACATCCTCTCCAGCATTTATAGTTTGTAGACTTTTTGATGATCGTGATCAGTGTGAGGTGATATCTCATTGTAGCTTTGATTTCCTTTCTCTAATAATGAGTGATGTTGAGCATCTTTTCATGTGTTTATTGGCCATCTGTATGTCTTCCTTTGGAGAAAAGTCTGTTGAGGTCTTTTGCTCACTTTTTGGTTATGTTGTTTGTTATAATATTAATCTCTTTGCTTTTTCTTCTGATCATTTATTACTTTCTGAAACTACCTAGTTGCTGTTTTATGTTTGTCTTCTCCTCTAGAATATGAGACAAGAATGTTATTTGATTATGGTAATGAGTACAAGGTTTGGTAGACAGTAAGAGTTCAGTAAACATTTAATGAATGAGTGAATATGCAAACCAGTGAAAGTCATTGCCGGATGGATAAAATCCAGAAGAGGAGTTAAATGAATAGCATTCATTTTTACAAACAGATAACAACTCAGCCCAGAAATCCAGCAGAGCTAGCCCTACTCGGTTCCTGGCAGGGAGACTCAGATCCGATTTGGAGCGATGACCATTTCCTCCCAGGTTTAGGCACTGGATTCACCATGATAAATGGCCCGAGCTCCTCATTGCATTTAATGGCAAACCCTGATCCAAGTGGAACCACAGCCAGGTGACTCATGGGAGCCCTGGAATACAACTTCCAAACAGACCACAAAACCTGGAGAAGCCAACAAGCCAACAACATTATGAGATGCATTAATTCATAATCCCCAGGAAGCACACACTTCTGGTGAGGGGAGGGGAGGCTCCCCCTCCACAAGCACTAACAGCCATGGTTAATCCTCATCCCAGTGAAAAACTCTTGCCTGGGTGTCGGGAGAAGCTTCATCAATGTCAGCCTGGGGCCCAATGCAGAGAGAGACCATTGCCCAGAAACCAGCCATCTGAGTTTATGGATTGTGCGGGACTGTCCTCCAGCATCTGGGGACCAGTGTAACCCCTACGGCTACCCAACTTAGTTCACCTACTTGTTCTTGGTGTCCAGAGCAAGGTGGCTATCCCTGCATCTCAAACTCAAAACTTTGTTCTCACAGGGACACAGAAGGCTCTGTCTCTGCCCCTAAAATGAATTGGATGGGGCTCCAGACAACCCAAGATGCCCATTGAGCCAAAGGACTGTTTTTATCCTGCCAAGTGCATCCTCCCTTGAGGGCTGGTTCACCCGCCCCATCACCCCCACTGTTCCTTCTGTCTCCTTGCTCTTTCTTCCCCAAGCCTTTGGCAGAAAACATCCTCTGGGTCTTAGAATAGAGCAGCTATTTTTTGTGCCTCTCTGTCTTAGCAGTGCTGGGGATTCCTCAAGCTCACAAATCTCCCCTCTTGTGACTGGTTCTAAAACCCAGCCCAAGTCTTTTCTTCTCAGCTACTTCTGGAGGGTCAGAGTGGTGGCTCTCAAACAGTAATCCATGGACCCATGTCCATTCGTGATAAAATAAATGCATATATACAAGCTAAGGAATAATGTTTTTTATTAAGCCAAATTTTATTTCCCTTAAAGGACTATCATGAGATACATTATAATTTGAGAAGCTCTTTTCTTCAACAAAATTGACACAGCTGCTATGGACATTTGTTTATTTTTCAGGTGCTCACCTGGCTAAATAAAAAATCAGTGACCTCAAGCTGAAGACCAAATTGATCTCACAATTTTTATAATGTATACCTTCCTCAGAAACAAAGAAGCCCCAAAACATACAGGACACAGCGCAACCCTCCCTACCTGTCCTCTTTCTACCTGGAGTACCTGATGCAGAAACCCTCACAGTCACCTTTTCCAGTCCCAGATCCCATAAGTGGCTTCTCTCAGCAATTCTGTCCTCATCAAAGGCACTACTACCCACCTGACCCTGGGCTCTCCAGTTAGAATCTTTGTAGGTAGGTTCAGATGCTTTTGAACTGTGGTGTTGGAGAAGACTCTTGAGAGTCCCTTGGACTGCAAGGAGATCCAACCAGTCCATTCTAAAGGAGATCAGTCCTGGGTGTTCACTGGAAGGACTGATGCTGAAGCTGAAACTCCAATAGTTTGGCCACCTGATGTGAAGAACTGACTCACTGGAAAAGACCCTGATGCTGGGAAAGATTGAAGGTGGGAGAAGGGGACAACAGAGGATGAGATGGTTCGATGGCCTTACCGACTTAATAGATATGAGTTTGAGTAAACTCCGGAGTTGGTGATAGACAGGGAGGCCTGGCGTGCTGCAGTCCATGAGGTCACAAAGAGTCGGACACTACTGAGTGACTGAACTGAACTGAGGTTCTCCCTTCATTTAATGGACCACATTCTTTTTCCTCTACCTCTTTGGGCTTCATCTCTTTCTTTCCATGTCACTGCCACGCCCCAGGGACCCAGCATCTCACACTACAGTTGGGGCAGAGCCTCCACCTGTTTTGGGCCAGTGTGTTTCTCGATCCATCCTAACATGCTATCCGCAAGCTAGCACGCTAGTCTTAGTGTGCAAACGCTACCTTAGTCTAAAAGTCAGGGACTGGAGGCTGTGCTCAACAGGATACAAATCAGTTGTAAAAGAGAGGATGTTATACTTTTTTGAGGGACTGGGTGTCAACATTTGTAGATGTACGTATTAGAAGACTTGATGATTCTGGATTTGTTGTCTCGCATGCCTACACTTATCTGGGGCAAGGCAGCCCCTTCCGGTTTGTCTAGGCCCAGCCACTTCCGGCTGGGTACACCCGACCCAACCCATTCATGAATGTCACCTGCCATTTGTCTGAGGCACTCTTATTGCAGCCCCTCCATGAGTCCCATCACCCTTGTTTTCAAGGAATTGAAGCTCATACATTCTGCATAAACCTAAAGGACAACTATTAAGAGAAAAGAGGACAGTTAAGCTCCTTCAGAGCTTTAATAAACCAAGAATAGCCCTCCGCCTCAGTTTCCCTGTCTGCGGAATGGGGCTCTGACCCTTGTCTCTGGAGTCAGATGAGACACAATGAAGAAACGCATTTTTGTTTTAATGCTTTGAGTTCCTCGGAGAGCAGGTAACATCAAAATTCAAGGTGTTATTATTAGAGTAAGAAATTTTGTTCTATGCTAATTAAACTCACACCTTACCACTTTACACATAGGGAAGAGGCAGCGTGACAGTGTGACATGCTACCGAGCAGGAAGAGTTCTGCCTGTGAGCACAAGACAGGCTGACTCCGCCGCATGCCCGCCGTGATAGGCGTGTAAATCTGCCTCCCGCTCTCCCCACTTCGCATCCAGCCCGGACTCCCGACATTTGCCGGAGAGGCTGATGGAGCGCTCGGCTCCGCACGGAGCATTGACTGTTCTCTGCGCCTGTTAAGAAGTTGTCAAGCTAAGGTCAGGCAGGTGAAGATTTAGGAAGGCAGCCCACAAAGTTTCCCCGCCACTGGGTTGCCACCACTTACAGAAACGCCTGCAGGACGCAAGCGAGAAAACAGATCTTTCTTTCGTGATGGCTTTAGCACTCCTCTGGGGATTCAGACGTGGTGTTCCTCCACCACCAGGAGGCTGCGACAGGACTGAGGGCCAGGATGCAGAGGGCCCACGGAGGGAGCGTGGGCGCCAGCGCTATTGATCCGGTGGCCCTGGCGGTAAGGGCCAATTGCGGGAGAAACACCATTTTCCCCCTGCTTTTTGCAGGGCCAAAGAAGAGACTATCCATGGAAGGTAATGGAGCTGTCACTGAGGAGAGAGAAGTGGAAATTCACGGTTCTCTTGTGAGGCAAAGACATCTGTGTTATTGCACCCTAAGCCAATAGTTTTTAAAACAAAGTCATAAAACAAGCTACTGTATATAAGAGAGGTAGATGCTACGCAGGGCTCCCCTCACACTGTGTGGGCTTCTGAAAAGAAACAAACTTTAAAAAAAAGGGGGGAGTTAAGATGGTGGGTGTACTGGACACAGGCCTGGGGTAGAGGTTGGAGCTGAGCAGCTGGGTCCTTCAGGGCTGTTGCTCCCCTCCAGAAGGAACGGGCCCGTTTGCATGGCCAGGGAGCAAGACTCAGCCATGATGGAGGGAAGGTAGGAGGTAGCAGGGACAATGAGCAAACAGGAAAGATGCAAGGCCCTGTGCCACCACCACCACCACAAGCCCAGGAGAGGCTGCTTCCAGACAGGAATGTCCCCGAAGATGTGACTACTGCTTGCTCCTCTGCTGAGCACCAGTATCCGCCTCTGGCTTTCACAAACATCTGCCTGGTCAGTTTCCAAACTGGCCTCCTCATTTTCAAGTGAAGAAATGTCAGCTTATAGGAATCCTTTGATTGGCCAATGTCATAGTATGGGTCTTCTGACCTCAAATTGAGTGTCTTTTTTTTTTTTTTCTTTCTTTTTAATAGCACTTTCTTTTTCCATCTTCTCTGTCAAGAGAGATCTGTCTGTCTATTGCTGAAGCCCATCCCCCTCCAGGGCACCAGATGTACTGATCCCATGGATCACCACGTGAGACCTTGATGCATGTTGTCTGTGGGCACGGCCTGCTGAGATCCTGTCTACAGCCCAGCGGCTTGACTAGGAAGATATCTGCAAATGGATCAGCCATCCAGACGGTGAGTTGTCCTTGTGGTTTGTTTCTAAGGGGTATGGTTTGGGCCTTAAGATCACAGAATTCAGATTTGGAAAGAGCTTCAATTCACGATCTGCCCCTGATGCCCTGAGAGGTGACAGTCCAGACCTGGTGCACTAGAGAGGTCTGCCCTCATTGACCCTGTGAAGGGCACTGGCCACCCTTTTATACCAGGTAATCTCACCTGGTGACCTGGGCCTGGTTGAACATCAGAAGTCCAACAGTCCCTTGACTGGCCTGTGACCTCTCACCCAGCATCAAAAGATAAGCTGAGCCAATATACTCTGAGGAATGGGAGAGTAAGAAAAGTGTTGGAGGGTGGGGTCAGGGACTGCCCACTAGCAGGCTAGTTTTAGGGAGTCAGGTCTGGTTAAAGCCAGGGCCATAGTGACAAGCCGAAAACTCTTGCAAGCTGAAGTTCTGAAGAGCAGAAACGTTGAGAAGGAAAAGAAGGCAGTGGGAGGCAGAGCAGAGTGCACTAGACCAGTGAAAAGTGGCTGACTCAGGCTAGAGGGGATCCCCACAGTCTCTAGGGTGGTCTGACTCCAGCTCAGGTCAGTATGAGTGGGCTCAGGGTAGCTTGATACAATTGCACAGGTTGTGCGCTTCATCGACAATAACGTGGGCTCTTCCACTGGGGGTGGCACCAAGGGATCCCTGCCTGACTTCCAGTACCCTGAGTTACACACTGGAGGGTTGTGTTGAGCCCCACCTCTGCCTCAAAATGGGTGACTTTTGGTCTGGCCTCTCTTAGGATTTAGTGTTCCCCATCTGTGAAATGGAATAGCAACACCAATTTCACCTACTTCAGTGTGGTTGTGAAGAAAAAAGGAGATTGCAAATGAGAAAAGGCTGGCAAAACAAATTTTTTAAACATGCAAATATAAGAGCATCCTTTCTCTCAATTCATCTGTGATGATGGTTCAGACAGGAAATGAATGGATTGGGTCTCCTGGGACCAGGGTGGACACAGCTCATGGGCGACAAGCTTTTTCCCCGGCATCAGGACAAGTGGTACAGCATATGCTGTGCCCACCCATTCCCCAGGGTACCGGCTCTCAGCTGCTCCTCTGGAGAACTGGTCTTTGCCATGGGAGCTACCCCTCAAGGAGCTATGCCCTGATTCTTATCACCACAGCAACCACAATCAATGACTGACTGATACAAAAGACATTGGCTTCCAGTTGTGGTTCATGCTCCAGAACACTCTCCCCCTGAATTCAAGACTAGAACGTCCCTGAGACCTCGTCTTGCTGGAATCTTCCTCCTGCTCTGTTTTGTTCGTTCCATCTCCTATAAACCTCAACTCAGAATGCTCTCGCAGGAACCATTTTCACAGGAGACCTTTCTGGCTCAGGTCTGTGTCTGGAGAGCCCAGCTCAGAGCCACAGTTGGCTGGGAACTGAGTGTCTGAATCAAATCCTCACACCATGAACTTGCAGCTCAGCCACCATATAGGGATCCAGGGTAGGGGAGCAGAAAATAGACTCTGGGCCCTAGATTTTTAGGCGGGAGGCTAATTCAAGATTGTGCTTGGCATCAACCAGTACTTCAGGGAGGAAAGCAGGGCTGAGCAGAGGGAGAAGTTGAACTAGGATGCAGTCATGCCCAAGCCTTGGCCAACCCCACAGGGAGCTCAGGAACTGGGATGGATCTTCGGAATTGCCTACCTTTGTACATCCGCCTGATTTGTCACTGGACACAGGCATCCCCCAGGGCTGCCACATGACTTGGAGGAGGCAACTGTCCTCAGAAGAGAGTAATTTTTGGAGAGGAATTCAGCAGAGAGTTGCCTACTACTAACATTCCCAGCAAGCGGGGGAAAGGTCCTTTGATACCAAAGGACCTTCGTGCATATCCACTGAGTCCTCCCACCCTGGGGTGAGCTCGGCCCTCCCCCAGAGTCAGAAGCCGCCAAGTATAAAGGATTCAGAGGCTTTCAAAGAGTAATTTTAGTGCATAGCTCGGTACCTGCTGCCATGCAGGTGAATCAGGCATGGAGTCTTCACGTGGAAAGGCTGCCACACAGGATGGGGGCTGGCAGCGTGGGGCCAGTACCGTGGCCACACTAGTTGTAAGGCTGCAGGATGTCCAGGTCATTCTGTGCAGCCCCCACTTCAGCTCGTGAACCCATCTGCCTGCAGAGATTCTGAAGGGATGTCAAGGAGTGAGTGATGGTTCTTCCTCAGCTCCACTGAAGAAGACTTTTTTTCCCAGTATTTTCTTCAGTATTCATGTGCAAGATCTTTTTCTGTACACTCTTACAAAGGGTATTCTGAAGGAGTGTGAGAAAAAAAATAAAAAGAATCTTTGTAATGTATATTAGTAACATTTAATTAGCCTTGGATTGCTTATTAAGTGACGATTATTCCTATTATGTCTGTCACAGATGAATGACTACATACTGTCTATGGTTTATGGACCTAAAGTTCTCTGCCGAGTGTCACAAATTCCCATTATGTTCCCAGCTCTGGACTTTGCATTTGGAGTTTGGGCAGAGGTGAATGGCCCCCTCCACATAGGTAGATATTTCCCCATTGACCTGGCCATAGAGTAGGGTTGGACCAGCCTTACTTCTGGTAAGAACAGAGGACACATTAATGACACATTCTTGATGGGATGTTCTGACTGGTGGGAGGGACTGAAGCCAGGGAAACTAACAACACCTCCAGGGCATCATCCTTCAGGGCATCATCTTCTGAAGTGAGTTCCATCAATCCAGGTCTTGTGGCTGTCCCACTAGAAGGCCCTTAGAGATCGCAGTCTTCCGTTTCTTTTTTCTTTTTTACTGCTAGGAAAACAGACTTCAGAGAGGAAGTGAATGTTGCCGCAGACCAGAGTTACAACCCTGAAACTTCCCTGTGTGCGGGAAACATGCTCTACATTTGGAGCCAAGGAAGATCCTTCTACCCACATGCCTTCAGGTCTCTCTGTCTGTCTTAATGTCTTTCCCCAATTATGGCCTTGACATATAAGCTAAAGAACTTAGAAATAGCTTGACAGACCCTTGTGCCAGGTTAAGACCTCCCCGCTTCATCACTACCCCAAAGGTCAAGATGATATGTGGATAAGTGGGCACCGTATTCCTCAAGTCTTATGAAGCCTGAAATCCCATCTTTATTTTTTTCTACTGGATTCATCATGTTGTTCAGTTCCTAAGCTATGTCCGACTCTTTTCGACCCCATGGAAGCACACCAGGCTTCCCTGTCCTTCACCATCTCCTGGAGTTTTCTCAGGTTCATATCCATTGAGTCAGTGATGCTATCTAATCATTTCATCCTCTGCCACATCCTTCCTCTTTTACCTTCAATCTTTCCCAGCATTAGGGTCTGTTCCAAAGAGTCAGCTTTTCATTATGCCCTTTTTCACATGAATACCACCTCCATATAAGCCACTAACTCTTTAGCATAAATAAGTTTTCCAATTCCCTTCATATGTGTTTAATGCACTAAGGCCTACTAAGGTCAGACACTGTCTAGGGAGTGGGATCCCAAGACTATCCTGGAGTAGCAACTGGTCTCGAGAGAAGACTTGCAGATCACTGAGGAGGGAAGAAAGCAGGCAAAGAGACGGTGGGGAACGGGTGTCTCCAGAGGATGTGGCCAAGGATGAGGAGGAAGGCAGCTGGAGGATCTATTTTTACCAGTGTCTTCATTTTGTACACCTGAAATGCAGAGCGGTGGGGCAGCTGAAAACCAAGCAAATTCGCAAATGAAATGTAGACAAAACCACAACCAGAAAACTCATTAATTTTAGATCAAAAACAGTAAAAGCCAACCAAACATAACTCAACAATATGAGTTTAGCATGACTGATTGGTCCTGCTCCAAAGCATGAGGCTATTTGTGGTCCAGGTGGCACTGAGTGTTTTGTATTGACCTTCCTTTTGATCACCACCATCCTTAACTTCATCTCATCCAAGCACCACCTCATCAGGACAGGAGACAGGTGGTGGAGGACTATGAGCATGGATTCCAGAGCCCGACAGTCTGGGGTTGAGCCCTCTTTCTGTTGTTTCGCTGTGTGAGGCTGGGCCAGTGCCTTCACCTCTGTGAACTTTAACGTCCCTCTCTGTCATCAGAATGGTAACTGCCCCATAGGATTGTTGTGAGTGGTGTAGGCATGTTAATATATGTAAAACATTTAAAACCATGCCTGGCATGATGTTAGCACTGTATAATATTAACAAGCATAATCTTAGGTGGATGTGGCTCTTTCTAGATCACTTGTACACATTTATTCATGTGTAAATGTATTCAGTATGTTTGGTTGGGTTAAAAAAATTAAGATGAAAACATACTCTGTGAATCATTTTGTAACTAGTTTTTACTCGGAATAGCCCTTGAGCTTCAATAATTCCTCCCCTGAACATCCCCTACATACAGGACCTAAGCCACCTATACAAACCCTCTGCACTAGGAGTAACCTTGTTGCCAGGTCACCCTCTGCTCCCTCGGTCTGCCCTCATCCAGCCTTCAGAGCATGAGGCTACAGAGTTTCTATATGCTGATTCCATCCTGCTCGGACTGCCAGGTAGCCATTACATCATCAAATGGCCCGGGTGCCACAGGCACTGAACTTTCCCATCTGAGGTTCATTTCAAATGCACTAAGGTACAGAACAGTTTGGAGTAAACTTAGCCCATCCTCATGTGCATGTGGATGTATATACACTCGCGTGCCCAGAATCACATTAGAACTGCCCCGGCTCCTGCATCAGGGGACATCGACTGCATATGTGGGAGAAGAGCCACCTGTAGTGGTGGCCGCTCTTTTTTTATATATAGAAAAATACCCCTGATTGTTGCCAAACCCCAGCATTTCTGCCATGTCACTCCTCCTGCCGTCAGCTCCTCACCTTACCTGATGATGTGACACGTCCACAGACAGAATGTTTGGCGGATGGCAGAGACTGAAGAGTGAAGAGATCTCGAATAGAGCCCCCGGCCAGCAGCTTGCTTTCTGCTTCAGAGAAGATGGAGCAGAAAGGATGGCCGCCAGCATTTGACTCTGCGCTTAGCTGCTTCTCATTAACGAGTTCTCTAGTGGAAGTCTTTGCAGCAACTCTCTGGTTCCCAGGCTTTGTCATCCCATCCACGGCAACCTATGTTAGTCAATAATAACAGCTTATTTAAAAATAGCAGCATCAACTTGTTTGCACTGTTATTATTGGTACCTGGCTTCTGTCCCCGGAAGACTTGGGAGAGGTGTGTGACCTGCTTCCTCCCGGAGCTTCTCTTCTCTGAACCTACTTCCAGATCTGGGGAAAGACAGGCACGTCTTTAGCAAACACTCACAGTGTAATTGCCAGGCAGTTATGGTCGACGACAGTAAAATACAGCAGTTGGCGGCACGGTGGGTTCATTAGTCAATAAAGCACTGCCACGCATTTTATTGAATTGTAACCCTATTTTGCCCTGATGCGGACCTTCTGGAGCTCCCACCTCCATATAAATCTGAGTGATTCATTTAGCATTCAAAGTCGGGTAAAAGGAGGATTTGGTCCAATTCCAATGTAACCTTGCTCCATTAGCTATCTCTATTATTGTCTGCCTTTGCCCCCCTCTTGTCAGTGGGGACATTTTGATAAGAGCTCACATCAGAAATAAATCAGGGAATGAATGGCAGGGTGTGCATGAAACAGCTTTCCTATTGGCCACCCAAATATTTATATGTAAGCTGATTCTGCTCCCTGGATGCCCCCAGAAGGACCCAAACCTGGTGAGGATGTCAAGTGAGCAATCTCCCAGCTGCCCTATGTCCAACTGGCAAATTAATAGAAGTGTTTCACTTTTCTAACATTTGATTCGAAATAAATTTGACATGATCTAATTCATGTTAGAACACTGTAAAATGCATTTCATTGTTGATGCTGTGTATTTAGGGGCTGAAATTTAGCCCTATCACTAATATTTCCACCCCAAAGTCAGCTGAATATAAAAAATAAAATTAGCAATAGGGTGTATGTCAATTTTATCCATACCAAATGTTTGAAATATCATAAATAATTTGCTATTTTGAAAAATCATATCCTGTTTGTAAGAAGCATTCTCATTTGGGTTGGGTCTGTGAATATCTAAACAGGAAGGTGAATCTAAAAATTGTAAGAAAAATAAATAGAAAAAATACTGATCAAATATTATGAAAATATGGATACTGATGAAAAACATCCCTTTTGCTCTTAGGAAATGTTATTTTTGAAGTGTAGGAAATATGAAACTTATTAACAAGATCCAGGGTCCATGATTTACTAATTTAAAAGATAACTGTTATAAAATAGAAGGAAAATACAAAAATTTATGGTCTACCCAAGGGAGAATAAGACAGGAAGATTGAGGAATTTTGAAAACCCAGCATCAAGTACACTGACTGGCCGAGTAGGATGAAGTTGAGCCTTTCTTTTTATCACTCCTAGTTGGAGAGCCCCAGAGCACCTGGTTATTTCCAGGACTTTGACACAGAGCCCAACAACTGCATTCTGGGATGTGGTTTGGCTTTTTGACTAGTCACGTGCCCGCTTCCTCCGAGTGGCCTTTCAGGCCAGGGCTCCTGTTCAGAAGCAGTCACAGCAGCATCCCTGGGAAGCACCAGCTAAGGGCACACTTGACGCACTCTTTGTTTCAGCTGGTCTTCCTGTTCTCCAGGCAGCTGACACTTCCGCAAAAGTGAGTTAGGAACACACATGGGCAAGGAACAGAAAAGATTTTTTTTCTAGCCAGTGACTGCCGTGAGAAAGTCCGTTTCAGTAGCAGCAGAGTGGAACAGGTTCTCAAGGTGAAGCCTGGCAGGGTAAAGCTATGGGTTTTAAGAGGTCCGAACAAAGCTGGCATGGCCCTGCAGACCAGAGCCACCTGGACACAAGGAAGTGCAAATTTGCCTGCAGTTCCCAGAGTCAGTTTCCAGGAAGCTGACCTGCCAGTCAGACCCCAAGAAGCAAAACCTGTGTGCAGGCAGCCGGGCAAGAGCACTTCTCTTCCTCAGCCTCTTTCTCTCTCCTTCTGCCACATGCAGCCCTGATGCCCATAACTAAAAAAAGCAAGTTCATAATTTAATTTGAGGGGATCGGTTGGCAAATGCTCATTAAACAATTGGGTCTCTGCAAACGCTATCTTTAGATTTTTTTTAATTGACCTATTATTTTGCTTGCTCTGGCTGCCAGAACCCCCACCGCACACAAGGAGATGCTCGCTACCTGGACTTTCTTTGATGAATAGTTTTAATTAAAAAATTCTGTACCATAAGTATTTTAATGTTACAAACATACCAAAGGTATGCAGTCATAAATTTAAAAACACATTTAAATTAATCTATAAATATGCCGCAAAATTGACAGGGCATATTTAAACAGGGGGATGTGGCATAGATAGCTAATGATGACAATTAAGAATCGTGTAAAATAAATGAAAATCAATACTCAGAACAGTTTGGGGGAAAAGGGAAAAAGAGAGGAAGCAAAATAACATGTAGTTTGTCTATTAGGGGAAAAATTAGTAGTGGCTTGTATTCTGAAATGCCTGCTATAGTAAAGGAAGGGTAGCTGATAGCATTCTTTTTTCATTGTCATGGATCATAAAAACTCCCACATCCCTGCTGGGGTGACTAGAGGGACCTGCTTGGACTAGCTGACCTGGAAGGAAGATGGCTCTGTTTTAATTTTCTAAACAACATCCAAACCTTGCCAGTTATACATCTGAAAGGAAACTATCAAAGGTTCCTAGATGCTGACACATGGACATATTTTTTGCACAATTATTGATTTGCTTTCTGCATTTTAAGCTCCATGACAAGTCATGGGGATGTTTATATCCTAGGGGGCAAGAGGCTTCTGGGGCCAAGATGACCAGCTCTAACCAGCTTATCCTGTGGGCACCTCACTGGGCAAAGCCGGCTCGGGGCCTCTGTGAGCAACCCTCTACAGAGCGTCATCTGCGAAGAGATGTGTGCGCTGCTCCCACTAATTCACCGAGCGCTCGGCTCAGCCCAACCAGGAGCTATGCACTAACCTTCATTACTACATTCATATTAAAAGACAACTCTGCGTCTTTCAATCATGTATTTCCCTCTAATTAAGGCATATTCACTTTTTTCCCCTAATTAGGTATTCTTTGTTGCATAATGTTTGCTCTAATCTTTTGGAATCTTTCTCAATATCCAGTCATTACAGGCTCCCCTCGAATTCAACCAAAGCATGTTATTTTTTCTGCTAATTATATCCTCATTTACAGATTGGCGCCTCTTCTGATTGGCTCGGTGCACCAGTTGCTATGACTTCATTAGTTGCGTCTCCTGACCCTGTTATTTCTTGTGACAGGACTTGCTCCTTGTGTCCTGTGGCTCCAGATCCCAGGGTCACGTCTCACCAGGGCTGGAATAGTGTCAAACACACGGAGGTTTAGGGGGTGGACACCACTGCTGCAGTAGCTAATTACTACACACAGCCACCGTACAAATTACCAACGCCGCTGGGCCGTCCCTTCCTCTTTTTTCTTTTTTAAATGAATGTTTTAAAGGTGTCATTAACAGGTTAGTTTCATTTTAAAAAACCTGCCTGATTTAAAAAAAAAAAAAAAAGCTAAGCATGTCTGTTTCCCTGCTATGCTTCCCAAAGAAAGCATCTTTCAAGTACCAAACCTCACAACCTTTAGTTTTGTATGGGGCTGCCACTGCGTCACTGTGTGAGCAGGAAATTCAGGTTTCAACTCGATTATTGTCAATCTCAAAAAATTTTGAACTTTAAAATCTCAAAAGTGATGATAGTAGAATTCTCTCATTCCAGGCAGGCACAAGTAACCAAAAAAGAAAAACAAGCAAATTACAACAAAATTATATAGAACTACAACAAACTAACATAAATTGCTGTTGTTACAAAAAATAGCAAGATGAAGCCCTCTGGGCAGCCAAATTTTTTTAAAAAAAGAGTTTAATGGATTAGATAAGATATATATATATATACACATAAAGAGATAATTAAAATGAATGAATTACATTTGCATACCAATGCTATAATTTTAATAAGCAGAGTAGAGAAATGAAATGTGAAAATTGGGGGATTCCCAGGGCAGACAATATGTTGTGATCCCCACTTTTAAATTCTAGGCCATCGGAATAACCCAGTTTCCTAGAATCAGAGACCCACGAAGAATCAAGCCTGCAGAGTTTAAATGCAAGTTAGTTAATATGAAAAATGCTGTATCTAGTTGTTTGCAAAATTACTTTTGTTGATTAAAAGGCTCTTCAGAACTTCCGGCTGGTGAAAGGGTTTTAAATTGTCTAATGCTGATTGTGATTGCTATGCAGAAAAAAGGCAGCGCAAAGCAAACCATTATATCACTGAATCTTTGTTAAGCAGGCCTTGAAAGTGTCTGACAGCATAATTAATCTTGTGATATGAACAAAGAAACCAACTCAATAGTATTGAAGATGCTTATTAAAAATACTAAATACCTTTTTCCACTTAAAAACCTTTTGAAACAGTGTGGGAAGTGGCATTACCTTTTTGTTTTTGCAGCATTTTCAAGTAAAATTGATACTCGGGTCTACGGCGCAGCAGCAAAACTGTGAAGTGGACAACAATAAGAATTAGTTTAAAAAAAAAAATCATGATTCCCGACCAAGGATGCTGGCTGGCTCACCAACCTGGCAGCTGCAGGTTCAGACAATGCCCCCTGGCAGCAACGCCACTAGCCAAAGAAGTTGAAGCAGAATGAATGGTTGACAAATCCTGCTTTGATAACAAAAACCTACCAAGCCTGCTGCCTTCCCTGAAATTGCTCTTTTTTCTCTTGGGGATCTCAAGTGAGGGCTGTGCATACAACTATTTATGATTCCAAAGAGCTTTAGAGGCACAAGACATATTTGGATTATTTGGTGTTCTTTTTTGTTAGGGCAGAGTTTGGGGTCCAGTTATCAGGGTTTCCTGGGTCTCCTAGGGAAATCAGTCATGTCTACATCCTGGGGAAATGACCAAAGAAGACCCGAAGGGGCCACCAGCAATATTTCTAACCTGTGTGGGTGAGACAATGGTGCATTCACTGCATGCAGGTGGGGCAATTGTGGGGGAGGGGCAGGGGCTATGGTGAGCAGGGAGTTGGTGAGAGAGCTTCCTTTTATTGGCTGGAATTTTTATCTGGGATGGTGACTATAGAGACCACTGACATGTGACACTTTGCTGTCAGAAAATTCAGTGTAACTAAAACCCACATAATTTCAGTGCATGTAGCAATAAGCATTTAATTTTTTTTTTCTTTTTTTTTTTTATTTTTTTATTTTTTTTATTTTTTTTAATTTTTTTATTAGTTGGAGGCTAATTACTTCACAACATTTCAGTGGGTTTTGTCATACATTGATATGAATCAGCCATAGATTTACACTTATTCCCCATCCCGATCCCCCTCCCATCTCCCTCTCCACCCGATTCCTCTGGGTCTTCCCAGTGTACCAGGCCCAAGCACTTGTCTCATGCATCCCACCTGGGCTGGTGATCTGTTTCACCATAGATAGTATACATGCTGTTCTTTTGAAACATCCCACCCTCGCCTTCTCCCACAGAGTTCAAAAGTCTGTTCTGTATTTCTGTGTCTCTTTTTCTGTTTTGCATATAGGGTTATCGTTACCATCTTTCTAAATTCCATATATATGTGTTAGTATGCTGTAATGTTCTTTATCTTTCTGGCTTACTTCACTCTGTATAAGGGGCTCCAGTTTCATCCATCTCATTAGGACTGGTTCAAATGAATTCTTTTTGACGGCTGAGTAAAATTCCATGGTGTATATGTACCACAGCTTCCTTATCCATTCATCTGCTGATGGGCATCTAGGTTGCTTCCATGTCCTGGCTATTATAAACAGTGCTGCAATGAACATTGGGGTGAGCTCACACATCTGTGGAATGACCAGCAGTGGGTGTTGGCTGATCTTGACTGGGCAGCTCCATTAACTTTGACTAGACTGGCTCTGCATTCCTGCATCTGCAAGTAACGTGGACTCAACTGACCTGGATGGACCTAATCGAGGCAACTCAGTTCCATGAGTTCCTCATCCTTATTGGTCCAGGCATTTTCTTCTTATGGTAATGGCAGAAATACACAGCAGCAAGCATAGGAAGTCTTCTAGGCCTAGGTTTGTAGCTGGGAGCTAATGCCATGAAGTGCTCAGAAATAGTCACGGAAACAAAAAGCTTTGCAAAAGGGATTAGGGAAGGGACTGAAAGTGACACATTAATGCGTTCATATTTAGTGCTAAAGAAAGTGTTAGCATCTAGTTATAGCTTAAACTCGTTTGCAAACTAAGAATGAAAAGCAATTTTTTTTCCAGTATTAAGGAATATAAATTGGAATGAACTATTAGTGTTCCATGATGCTGGCAATCGGAAGAGAGATCAGTGAGAAGAAGACTATAGATTGAAAGGGGATGGTTTAAACCATCATCATTTGCACTTGATATGTTCATCTACCAAACAAACACATAAAAAGAAAAATCCATCATCAACAGAATTAATAAGAAAGTTCAGCAAGATAGCTGGATAGACCACCAAACTACAAAAATCAATAGTATTTCATTTTACCAGCTATAAGCATCCAGGAAATATAATTTAAAAAGTAAAATATCACTCACAGTAGCCACAACAGATAAAGTTTACAGAAATAATACTTTAAAAGCTCTGATGATAAATTTATATGATAAACATGGTCATATTCTAAGCATGCCAATTCTCTTGTACTTAAATTTAATTCAATCTAAATATAAATTCCAGTAGGAATTTTGAGAAAATCTACATATTTGCTCTAAAATTTAAATTTGTTTTAAAATTACTCTAAAATTCAGTGAAAGATATAAAAAAGCTAATTCAATAATCAAATGGAGACTAAAGACTTAAGAATTGTTATACCAAAAGTAGAGTCATATTACAAAGTCATACCAGTATAAACAGTGTGGTATTGGCAAAGAGTAAATAGACCAGTGAACAGATAGTATCAGAGATCTAAAGAGAGAGGCTGAATTTATTAGTAGGTATTCTTGAGAAAACTAGATCATTCCACAGAGAAATATAAAAGAAGATTTCTACTTAATATCACATTCAAGTGGACTCTAAGTGGATTGAAAAATGAAAAGGTAAGGTGTAAATATGAATGGTAAAAATAAACAATTATTAGAAGAAAACATTGCTGTGATGTAGGGAGAAGCTGTTTTCTAAACAGAATTTTAAAAACTCAAAAGATAGGCAACAATATCTGCCAGATTTACTCACTTCAAAATTGAAGGCTTTTGGAGGGCACATCAGATAAGTTAATAAACCAAGGACAGAATGGGAGATTTTGCAATATTTTAAATTGAAAAGGGATGAATACCTAGACAGTAACCCCAAGAGAAAATGGTCAAATTCTATGGTAAGGCCATTTACAGAAGAGGAATCTCTAAAAACTGTTAAGTATAAAAGGAGAGGCTGAACATCATTAGTAATCAGAGATATGCAGAAAAAAAATGTTTTAAAGATACCTTTTTATACCTAATGCATTTACAAAAATTGGACTGCTAGAAAATCCCCAGTGTTTGTAGGAATGAAGGAATATAAGACACTTATGCTCTGCTGGAGCATCCTTGACTACCTAGCACTATTAAACACACACACTGCCCACAGTTCCCTGGCAAATAGATGTTGAAAGAGCGGTGCATGCTGGGAATTTCCTGGAGAGCACGCTCAGAAACAATGTCTCAAGGAGTGAAACTGACAAGAGAAGTTGAATTGAAATATAATCACCACAAGACCTCACCTGGCACATTATGGTACAGCGAGGTCCAGACCTAGAGGGCCCCGGACCTTGTGTAAAGCAGCTCTGTAAGTTCCCTGGGAGGGACTCAGAGAAGAGGGCAGCCAACCCTCCCAGCAGCTGGGGTTTCGTTGGTCACCAGATTGCCTAATCTGGGTGACCTACTCTAGCAAACACTGTACCCTATGATCCAGGAATCCTAGTGCTGGACCCACTCTGCAAATAATACATGGATATTAATCACAGCCTTAACTGTAGAGGCAGGAGTTGGGAGCCTGTACGTCTAGTCCTGAGAAGATCAGTAAAATGTAGAGATGTGAAGTAATCCGGAGCAATGGATTGTTATGCACACATAGCAATATGGACCTTAACATCTGTATGAATTAAAATACATGTGCACTGGTAACAATATGCACTTGCCAAGAACAGAGACTGAAGAACAGATAACAGCGGTTGCCTATGGGGATGGGGTTAAAAGGGAATAAATAAATACACAAATCAAAAGATGGGTTTTGCATAGATGGATGGTGGATATATGTTGTAAATCGAGGGTTACAATGATCACAACCCTCTGCTCCACAGTCCCAGAAGAAAAAATGTCAGTGTAGGGACAGAAATTTCTTATCATTATTTAGGTCAACCCCCAGACCATTCCACATGCTTTCTTTCACAACTAGTCCACATAAGGCCTTCATGGACTTGTGGTCCATCTGGTATATCTATTTTCCAGGGAAAGAGACTGTTTCCCAGATGTTTTGAACTTTGGTTTTCATACTTGAGTCTTACTGAAGGTTTATGGAGTGCATGAAGAAAGAAGTTTAAGTTCTTCACACTTTTGGAGTTCATTTGAAGAGAATAAATTCAAGCTTGGGCTTGGGAAAGATGTTGCCAATGGAAAGTAGGCGTGGAGAGAATCAGGAGTTCGAAGAGGCAGTGGCTCCAGCAGGGAAGGAAGGCATTCCTGGAGCTAGTGCAGTGAAAAGTGCAGTCTTACAATGAGGAGGAGAAACAACGTTCAAGAGATGCTCAAGTATTTTTAAACTGTGAAACTGCCAAAGAGAATTTGAGGCAGAATGTATACAGTCCACATGGAGAAAGATTTTTTATAGAAAAATCCAGTTTCTAGGATATTCTTATCACTGGGTTGGGAAGCAGGAAATAAATTCAGAACAATGGCTCTGTGGAACTCTTAATGCCAGGAGAGTCTAGCCTCCCATCTCAAAGTCTGGACTCTTGAAATTAAGAAAGTATATATAAAGAGATGCGTGAGTAAGTAGTCCGGGCTCTAGTGCTGATGGGCACTGCTATGTTCTGTGTTTTTCTGGTGAGTCCTATCCCTGTTTAGATGTCAGCTTGCCCATCTGTAAAGGAAAAGTTCAACTTTTTTTTTTTTTTTCTGGGCTTGATAGAAGAGAGTGATGTAAGAAAATGTTGACAAAATCTCTGCTCCTGCTGTCAGGGAGATGGAGCAAAACAGCCAAGCCCTATCATATGAGCAACTAATGGGGTTCTTTGCTGAAGAGGAGGTGGAAGAGGAAGAGGAGGGATAAGGGGAGGAAGAGAAGGAGGAAGAGGAAGAGGAAAGGAATGGGACTGGGAAGCGATGCAGAGGATGAAAAGAAGGAAAAAGAAAAATAATAATTTAAGTAGGTGTTTGCCATCCCCTCAGTTTGATGTAGCGTGAGCATTCACTACTGTAGCGTAGGTCTAGTGTTTTAAAGAAAAACTTATGTATTTAAAAACATTGGAACTTTTCTGGTGGTCCAGTGGTTAAGAATCTGCCTTGCAATGCAGGGGACGGGGTTTCCATCCCTGGTCGGGGAACTAAGATCCCACATGCTGCTGGACAACCAAGCTGTTCACCACAATTACTGAGTCCCCAACAATCGCTCAGTCATATTCAACTCATTGTGACCCTAGGGACTGTAGCCTGCCAGGCTTCTCCATCCATGGGATTATCCAGACAAGAACACTGGAATGGGTTGCCATTTCCTTCTCCAGGGGATCTTTCCAACCCAGGGATTGAACCTGGGTCTCCTGCATTGCAGGCAGACTTTACTGTCTGAGTCACTAAGGAAGCCCCAACAAAGACCTAGTGAAGCATCGCCCCCACCCCCAAAAATATCTTTTATGATCTCAGTGCAATCCAGTTACGTCATTTGCTGCTCTACTAACATAGTAACAATTTATTCCAACACTGGAGAAAAAAAGTGACCCTCTTGGACTTACTGAAAGTTAGCATATTTGTATGTGGGCATACACCTGAAAGATTTAAGGGATTTGGGGGGTGGGGGGGGGTTAAAGGATATTTTGGATTACACACTTTTCTTTTTACTTACATGCATTATTGAGCACATGGTTATTATAAGTGCCCCAGCACCCAATGTCCCTTCCTACATATGAGCTTTTTCTCGCGTTTATGAGACAGAGCCTCCATAGAGGTTGAAATGACAACATATTTTTCTAATTTCTTTTGCAAATAGGACAAAAAGACATGCATCTGTGGGTTAACCCTTCATGAAACAATGAAGTGGGGACTGTGAGCAATCATTCTAGAGAGGTGGTGGCAGTGTGTCCACGTCTTGTTTCCTGAAGCACCCATAGCATAGTGACCACATGATGGATGAGTGTCTGAGGTCTGTGGTATTGACGGTATTGGCCAGAAGGTCTGGGCTCGGCAGTGCTGACCACATGGGTTCTGTGGAGTCATCGGGCATCTTTGCCAGTCCCACGATCCCTGTCTACAGGCCTGCTGGATATAAAGGTTTCTCAAAATCCTTCTAGTAACTTTACCTGGTCTTGAATTAGTTTGGTTTTCCTTCTAACTCTTGGAGCTAAGAATCTTGATGGGGGACATTAGAACTTAACTCCCATGTAAGATGCAATTCTACGTCTTTAAATGCCTGACTTAATTCACCAATGAAGCCATCTGGACTTGTCGTTTTCATGGTGAGAAGTTACTTAGCAGTAGTGGTGACTCCCAGTCATTCATGTATGACTCCAGGATATATTCCTAATATAATAGGATACGATATATAAACACATTCACATTTTAAAAGTCACTTAGCATATTATCTATCTAGGTAAATGTTCTAGGTGAAATTTTAAAAATTGCATTTTGAAAAAAATAAAAATAAAAAATAAAAATTGCATTTTGCTGTTATTGGGTAAAATATTCAATAAATGTGAATGAACTCATATTGATGGACATAGTTACTAAATATTTCTGTTCTTTATAGATTTTAAACTTGTTCTACAAATTACTAGAGAAGAGTGTTGAAATCTTCAACTGTATTTTGTATTTGCCTTTTTTCCTTTTAATTCGATAATTATTTGCTTTACGCACTTCAAAGATGTATTTTTAGGTACATACACGTTAGTTTGTTGTGTTTTTTGAAGATTCTGAGTATTGTATCTTGAGAAATGTCTCTGCCTCTAATATTCTAATAGTCCTTGCACTGAAGTCTACTTTGTCTATTAGTTTAGTCCTATGTCACTCTACTTTATAAATAATTTTGCATGATATACCTTTTTCTGTCTCTTTATTGTAAGCTATTTGTGCTGTATTTTTTTTTGTGCCATATTTTTAAAATATAATTTTAAAATAAAATTTCTTATAGATAGATGTTAATCTTTGATATTCAGCAACAAAAAATAAAATTCCAAGGAATTTCTTAAATCAAGTTATCCCATATTATTCATTTCACTGTTTTGTTTTACTGAAGTACAAATTTACACATAAATTTTTCAATAACACTTAAAATAATCTCCATCTGAAAAGGAAATATTAACACAAAATAAATGCCATATACAATTCATAAATTTGAAAAAGAAAATAATACCGTAAAATTTAAAAGCTTTCATTTTTAAAATTTTTCATTCAGATATATTTAAAGAAATTAACAGAATATTATTTAAGTTTATAGTATTGATGAGGATAAAAGAGGAGAGTAAAAAAGCTGGCTTGAAACTCAACCTTAAAATAAGTAAGATCATGGCATGGCATGCAGTCCTATCACTTCATGGCAAATAGAAAGGGAAAAAGTGGAAACACTGACAGATTTTATTTTCTTGGGCTTCAAACTCACTGTGGACTGTGACTGCAGCGATGGAATTAAAGGACACTTGTTCCTTGGAAGGAAAGTTATGATAAACCTAGTGCATGCCTGTTACGTCACTTTAGTCATGTCCGACTTTTTGTGACCTTATGGACTGTAGCCTGTCAGACTCTTCTGTCCATAGGATTCTCCAGGCAAGAATACTGGAGTGGATTGCCATGCCCTCCTCCAGGGGATCTTCCGAACCCAGGGATTGAACCCACGTCTCTTACATCTCCTACATTGGCAGGAGGGTTCTTTACCACTAGTGCCAATGACAAACCTATACAGCATATTAAAAAGCAGAGCCATCACTTTGCTGACATAGGTCCATATAGTCAAATCTATGATTTTTCCAGTAGTCATATACAAATGTGAGTGTTGGTCCATAAAGAAGACTGAGCACCAGAGAATTGATGTTTTTGAGTTGTGTTGTTGGCGAATACACTTGAGAGTCCTTTGGACTGCAGGGATATCAAGCCAGTCAATTCTAAAGGAAATCAACCCTGAATATTCATTGGAAGAATTGTTGCTGAAGCTGAAGCTCCAATCATTTGGCCGCCTGATGTGAAGAGCGGATTCATTTGAAAAAACCCTGACACTGGGAAAGATTGAAGGCAAAAGGAGAATGGGGTGGCAGAGAATAAGATGGTTAGATAACAAATCATTCATTCAATGGACATGAATTTGAGCAAACTCCTAGAGATAGTGGAGGACAGAGGAACCTGGCCTGCTGCAGTCCATGGGTCACAGTGTCAGATTGACTTAAAGACTGAAAAACAACAAATTTAATTTTTTATTTACCAATTAAGGTACATGGGGAAAATGTTAAAGGATTCATAAATCCAGTTCTTACTATTTCAACTATTGAAATATAATTATTTAATGTCATATTTTCAAAGTGTCTTCTTTTGCATTACTGCTTCCATCAAAAAGATATGACTAAACCAGTAATAATAAAGTTTATAACTGTGTTCAATAAAAAGGTGTCATTCTTTAAAAAAAAGTTAAGCACACAAGTATTAATTTTCCTGTGCAGTAGGATTTACCTTTTTCATGATAAATATTGCAAATGTAGAAAATTTTCTTTCCTTTTTTCCTTGAAGTTGATTGAATTAAGAGTGCATCTAAAAGTATCCACAAATTGGGCTTTAGCAGACATGTCCCTTCATATAAAATTATTTCCTTTTTAATAATAAAAATATTTTGTCAGCTTGTCTTGATTTTGGTTTTGACATTGTAACTGTCAATCTTCAGATTTAATATCAATTTCTAATAGTATTTTAGAGTATTATACAGTATTCACATAGTCCACTATTTGTATTTCTCCTATTAAAAGTACTTACAAAGAATTACAGCCTATTGTAATTATTGCACCACTGGAATTTGCTAGTGAACATTATGGGATAGTATTCATACAATGTAACATTTGAATCACCTGTCAAACAACGTATATAGCATGGCACAGGCTCATGTGCTAAAAATACCAACTTAGGGACTTATTTTGAATTCAAAGCTTGTAGTTCTTGAAACACCACTCAGGATTTACATAAAATATGCTTTATAAACTTATTAATAGCTATTATATTTGCAGGAATGATTTACTGTTAGTAGATGACAGGGCCATAATCACATAAGTTTACAATACAACGGCAGTTGCTCCTCTTACCTGCTCCTTTCTTAGCTGCTATAAATGTTTTTTAGCTTTAAACTCTGTCCAACAGTGCCTCCTTCTCTTGCTCTTGGGTTGACATCAGTGGATTTCTTAGAACCAATAATATGTCTATATTTATTGTGAAGCTTTAATTTACACTCAAGATTTATAACTCTCCTGTTTTCCCAATTTCTAGACTGATATTTATCAGACTTATTATTTGGAGAAATATATAAATTTCCCTAAGATGCACAGAAGCAATCCCATATGGAAATATTAATCATATATTTGTCTTGCTTTTTCATTATCTAATAATCTCTGGCTTTTAATTGGTATGTTAGGCTATTTACATCTAATGTAATTATTAATATGCTAGAATTTACATCTACCATCTTGCTATTTGTTTTATATATGATCTCATTTTTTCGTCTTTTTTTTTCTCTTTCCTATTTTCTTTTCAATCTATTAAGCACTTTCAATCTATTAAGCACAGTGTTCCATTTTATTTCTACCTTGGACATATTAAGTATACCCTTTTGTTTCATTTGTTTTAATTGCTCGTGGATTTTCCAGGTGTATTTTTACCTTTTTTGAGGCCACTTTCAAATTACGTTATGCCACTTAATGTATAATGCAAGAACTTCAAATATTACAAGTCTACTTTTCCCTTCCCATCTTTCCATCCTTTGTGCTACTGTGACCTTACATTTTAATTCTACAGATATTATTAACTACACTGTTATCTATATCTATATTTGTTTGTGTCTGTGTTTGTGTATCTATATCTGTATCTTTATCTCCATCCTTCGAAGCTTATCTTTTAAAAAATATTACAGAGTATTGTATAGTTTTTTCTCATCTATTTACTACTTTTGGTGCTCCTCATCCTTTTTTACAGATTTGAGTTTATGTTGAGAGTTATTTTCCTTCTACCTAAAAACCTGGGTTCTTTCAGCTCAGTCTCACATTTCCTGAAGACTGTCTCAGAGCTAGTGCCTGTACCAGCTGTGAGGATACAGAAGGAAGAGGAGGCCAGAGCCCTCTCAGTATGCTCAAGGACCACTAGTCCAGAGTATGACAAATTCGCTCAAAACCACAAGGCTGAGTGATGCTGCAGAGGCATGAACCATGGATGGAGCTTGTGCTCCTATGGAGGAGACCAATGGCATTATTGGTGGGGACGTCCAGAGGAGGTGACAAGTAAACTGGGTATTGACAAAAATAAAATGGGAATTACTCCTTGGAAGGAAAGTTATGACCAACCTAGACAGCATATAAAAAGCAGAGACATTACTTTGTCAACAAAGGTCCGTCTAGTCAAGGCTATGGTTTTTCCAGTGGTCATGTATGGATGTGAGAATTGGACTATAAAGAAAGCTGAGCACCAAAGAATTGATGCTTTTGAACTGTGGTGTTGGAGAAGACTCTTGAGAGTCCCTTGGACTGCAAGGAGATCCAACCAGTCCATCCTAAAGGAGATCAGTCCTGGGTATTCGTTGGAGGAACTGATGCTGAAGCTGAAACTCCAATACATTGGCCACCTGATGCAAAGAGCTGACTCATTGGAAAAAACCATCATGCTAGGAGGGATTGAGGGCTGGAGGAAAAGGGGGCGACAGAGGATGAGATGGTTGGATGGCATCACCAACTCAATGGACATGGGTTTGGGTGGATTCCGGGAGTTGGTGAGGGACAGGGAGGCCTGGAGTGCTGTGGTTCATGGGGTTGCAAAGAGTCGGACACGACTGAGCGACTGAACTGAACTGAACTGATCTGTATGTGAGTACATATTTAAAGTGGAATAGTTTGAGAGCCTGGGGGAAAAAAACAACAACAACTCTATGATCCCATGTTCATGCTCACTGGCCAGAAGCCTGAGGGCCTTCCTTGGTGGTAAAGTTCCTTTAGCCACTCTAGACATCATCTCATGCTCTACTTAAACACAAGTGCTTGAACCAGAGGAGTTTCTGCAACTTCAGGACTTGTCTTCACTACCAGATGACACAAAAAGCCCCTGAGAGGGAAAATCTCTTCCCTGCTGGTGGGAGGAGCTTGCCTGGCTCCTACAGAGGATAAGTTCAGAGCCAGCATAGCAAATTCCCTCAGACAACATCTGATTTCCAAGAGCTGAACGATTTCTGAGGCTCTGTGCTTTTAGCATACCCACTGCCAACATGACATACTCAAGGTTTTCATGGTGGGTACCAGAGGTCCTCCAGCCAGAAGCTCTTGATATAATCAAGATAAGACTGTCAAGGAATTAACACAACTCTGGGATCTTGGAAAAGAAACCTCCCCCAGCTCCACTTGGGGACTGGCCCCTTCTCAGTATAATAGCCTGCCATCTGACTTCGAAGCCAGATTCTTGGGTCAGTTCACATCTCTGCATGTCTCAAAAACTCCCCCAGACTTTTCTCTCCTCCACCCATTTCTACAGACATGTACTCTAATGCTCGGAACTTATCCTTCATCCAGTAAACAAAGCCTCAGTAACGTATAAACATGATTTATGAAAACAAATCTTCCCCTAAATCTGCTTCAAAAAGCAGTGTACATAGCTGTAAGCAAAGATAAAAGGCCGTGATTAACAGGACCTACATCTGCAACAAGAGGACATGCAGCTTGGGTCTCTCCCAGCAGAGTGTGTTCACTAGACTGATTGGCGAAACTACTAACCAGCCTGCACTGTTTCCTGGGGGCCAGTGTAGAGTACTAAGTGCTTCCCACTGACAAGACCTCACCTATATTCAAGCCATCCAAAGAGATGGAGCCTATTTTCATATGCATGTTGTAGATGAGCTTTAGAAAGAGTAAGTAGTTTATACGAAATCACAGAGCTAGTGCATAGAAGGGCTAGGACAAGGTGAGCGGTAGTAAAGAGAGAAATATTTACTAGCAGAGTTGCTTAATTAAGCCTGTTCTGGAGCAGCCAGACCCCAGCTAACCGACATACATTGTCTGTAATACATAATTGTAAAGTCCCTGAATTTTGGAGTTGCCTGTTATGCGGCAATAGTGAACTGATGTACTTGCCTTCTCAGTTCATTCTCAAGTGCTAGGGCCTAGCAAAGCCTCCAGAGTGGTGTAGATGTTCAATAACTGTTGTTTGAAATAATTTTCTTAAAAATCATTTTTTTTTAAAAGAACAATTCATCATAATGCCTATTAACTGGCATATGTACACTGTGATATTCTTCCACGTGGTTTCAGAGGAATAAAAACAAACAAGTGAAGATAGTGCTCTCTCTTGATGTGAGTCACTAAGGATCTGAGTTCCTAGGAATCAGGGCCTGGGACCACCCAGCTACCTTTGGCATCCCGTGGAGGCAGTTGATGCTTCCCACACTGGCTCTGATGAAGCCAGCCTCCTTCATCTCCCACTGGACTGCAATGGTAGGAAACGAACCAACCAGGCAAGGCATTTATTGGGATTCCATGCTGATTCTGAAGGTGTGGCCACCTCTGCCCCAGGGCATGTGAGTCTTGCCAGAGGTTGCTAGTGTGAAGTCAGATTCACTTTTTGTCTGATTTTTTTTCAAAGGCAATTTTCCAACACGTCTGAGGAAGCACAAGCCCTGCTCAGGCTGGCTGAATGTTGTTTCCCAGGAGCAGCGTTCTGGAAGGTGGACCAGCAGGTAGAAGAAGTATTCTTCAGAGAGCCGCATCCCCATGGGGATGGTGACAGCTTGAGCCTGCTGGGGAGTCGTGTTGTATTCTGAGGTGTGAAGGGAAGGCATGAACTGTGCATATGCTATACCACACAGTGTTGCCTACTGCTGCTGGGAGCTTCATTGTAGCTGTGAATGCTCTATTCCTCTCCTTTTCACCCTTGAAGATTCGCGAACATTCAGGATTGGGCTGCGTGAGGCAGAGCCTTCCCTGAATGGTAGGCGATGGAGAATGTGGTGATGGTTCTACCCATGGGGGCCGATGGGCAGGTGTTAGGGAACCTTTTAAAGCTTGTGGCTAAACAGCCTGCCCTTCCTGAAGCAGCCTTTCCACCACTACAAGGTGAAGGATTTTGGTCTTGTTGAAGGTTTTCCTTGGTACAGATTTAAAAAGTAAAGCACCTTCTAAAAGAGCAGACATGATGGGTATCTAATCGGAGGCTGCAGGAATGAAGAGACCATCCATTGCACTAAAGGAAACACAGATTGATGCCCAAGTTTTTCTGACACAATTTTGAGGCTGCTCTTGGGTAGGCTTAAAGTCTACGGTCTGCAAACCATGAATGTGTTTCTGTCTTTGCCAGATAGAACAAGGGAGCCTTAGGGTCTCTCTTAGGACTGTGAGACAAGAAAAGAAAAACAGGAGGAGAGAGAAGGGAGGAGAAGAAGAGAAGAGAAGGAGGGGCGAGGGAAGAGAAGGAGAAATTCTTGTCAAAATCTTTTTAGTGCACAAAACTAATTCTGTTCATCTTGGATTTGGTGAGCTGGGTAATATTCTGTGCACGGCTCCTAAATGAATTATTAAATGTCAACTCAAGACGGCTTAACTAAAATACCCAATTTAATAACCAAAAGTATCTAAGGTAACAATAACACTTTTACAGGTGAATGTAGAGTTGTCAAGTCAAACCATTATAGACAAGCTTTGGGGGTTTTCAAATAATCTTCCTCCACATCTCATCTTCTGTCACTAAATACCCACTCTGGAGAGTGTGTTCCTTTTCAATAAAGATCATCCCTCCGGTGCAGGCTTTGCTAGTCAGATCCAGCCAGCAAACCTTTTTTTTCCTTTCCTTTCTAAAATATAAAGCTAAACAAGATCTCAGTCACAACCACCAAATCTTTATTAATGCATTCCTTGTGCTACTTCTGAATATTAATAAAAATTAATAATTAATTTTGCCTTTGGCATTGCAAGATATACTAGTTTTAATTAGTGTACTGTACTCCTATACAATTAAAAAATAATTGATGTCCACGCTTATTGGCGGTGTCTGTGATCTTCTTTTCTGTTGTTGTCAACAAATGCCTTAAAAAACAAGTTCAAGAATGTTGTGCTGTCTGCTTGATTTACACACCCAAAGTAACAGGCAAATCTTTTATGATGAAACAGAACAGTTTTCTGTTTAAATTATACACAAGTATATTAACTAGAAAGAGAAAATTAAAAGCTGATGGCTACAAGGAATAATGGAAAGTCTATAAAAATGTTTTATCTATCAACAAATTTGCCTGGAAAATATCAATGGTTGGCACCATCTCTCAGCTGAAACGTGGAGAGGCCATCTTGGATCTGTTATGTCAATTCCATCAAGCATTTAATTCCAATGTCCTCCTTAATCAGCTTTAGTTATTTAAATTCAGCATATCATGTTACTGTTCTACTACATCATTTTAATTGCGCCATGAACTACTTTATTATGGAATGTTAACGTATCTCCTTGTGTCTCTCGCTTCCTCTTTCCTTCCTAACAATGCAGACTGTAGAACTCAACAGAACTCCTACAGATAAAGAGAAAAGAGCTTCCTTTGAAAACACTCGTATCAGGAATTTTGAACAGAGAGTGGTTGCTGTTCTAGAGGATACAATTCAGATCCCACAGCACATGTGTTTCTTGGCTTTATTTCTCAGAGTCAAGAGTCTTATTTTTAGGAAATCTCTACTAAACAACTACAAATATACATGGGATGCCAAGAAATGATATACCAAGAGGACGTAGACTTAGTAAAATGTAGGGCAAAGCAGAAAGGGGCAGCAGGAGGTATGAACTTCACCCTTTACCCAGACTCACTGGTGAGTGCCTGTTTTTTAAACAGAAAACCAGAAATTGATGCAAATGCTTCTTTTATCAGGCTAATGATCTTAATAGCAATTTTAAGCAAAAAACCATGCCAAATTATCTGTCTTCTAAATGTGATCTTTGGCTTATTTTCCATAGCAGTCTTGCCTTCATACAGCGTATCATGATCTAAGTTATCTTGGTCATGCATCTGATAACTTGCTCACCGACTGCGCCTCTGACTAGAATCTTCCTGCCATGAGGGCAGGCAATGCCATCATGCGTTCTCTCCACGGCTGCACTCACCATGCCCGGCACAATGTCTGGCAGACATTAGGCATTTAGCAAACATCTGTGGATGTTATTAATTCTGACCTAAGATACAATTTTTTTGTCCCTTGAATGCTTTGAATTTTCTCTTTTCTCACACTTCAAACGTTGAATGGATAAACAAACTGTGGTAGAACCATATAATGGTCTATTACTCAGCAACAAAGCAAACTAAACTACTAATACACACAATACCATGAAGGAAGCTCAAACAATAGGCTGAGCAATGCCAGTTACAAAAGAATGCAACTGCATGATTTAGTGTGTTTGGAGTCCTGGAGCAGAGAAAGCTAGGCTGTGGTGAGAGAAATCAGGATAGAACTTGGGCCACCTCTGGAGGGGAGTCACTGGACAGGGGCCTCAGGGAACATTCTAGGGTCACGGAAATGTACATCTTGATTAGGTTGGTGGTTACATGGTTGTGTACACTTGCCCGAACTCATCAAACTGTTCCCTTAATATCTGTGCATTTACAGTATGAAATTTCTTCTTTTTTTTTCTTTTAATCTTAGCAATACACATTATTTTTCTAATGCACTGGTAAATGTAGGAGGCGACTCACAAAATGTATACAGTTAGGGGGTTCTGGAATTCCTCTCCCCACATCACTGCCTTCCTTCACAGGTCCCTGGACAGGACAACCAGGGGGAAGAGGTGACAGATGCTACAGCCCCTCCTGTAGCCTCACCTGCCCCCCCGCCCCCCAGGCTGGTGGGTTTTCCCAGCTGGCTTCTCCCTGATCTGAGGGCTGTGCCCTGTCTCTCTGGCCTGATGCACAGGCATGAAAGGCAGGGGTTTCTCCATTATAAGCACGCAGTTTTGGACACAGAGACGTGCCTGGCTCCTCCACCAGAAGCTGTGAATAACACTCTTAACAGCCCATGCAAATGCTGTGGTCTATGTCTGCATGCCCAGCTGGTCTGCTGATCAATTTTTACTTCTCAAATTGGGTCAGTGAAAAAGGCTGGAGCTTTCTGTTCCTGTGATCTAAATTCTCCCTGCGATCTAAATTCTATTAACACTGGGAAACCTGGAAATACCAAGGCAGGCCTTTGGCTTTGCTGGGGACCACCTTTCAGAAAGGTCCATTGACCTATTTTCTTTTTAGACTTTCTTTTAATTAAAAGGCCCAGATTTCCTGGGTGTTAATCGAGGATTAGCCTGAGAATTACGAGGTCGTGTATCTAGCAGAGAACAAGCGAGGGACAAGGTGAATGATGCCTCTCCCTAATTGGGGTTAACCACATCTGGAGGTTCTTCTTGTTCAAGAAATCACTATGTGACCTCCTCATGTCTGGATGAAGCACCAAGGCAGGTGAGAGGGCATCTGGAGAGTGCACCCTGGTGAGGGTATGGGCTGTGACTTGGGGGGCTCTTTGGGGAGACTGTCAGGTTCTTCTAAGAATTGCATCTTGTCTTATTCTACCTGGGGCTTCCCTGGTGGCTCAGCAGTAAAGAATCTGCCTCCAATGCAGGAGACTCAAGAGATGCAGGTTTGATCCCTGGGTCGGGAAGATCCCCTGGAGAAGGAAATGGCTACCCACTTCAGTACTCTTACTTGGAGAATCCCATGAACAGAGAAGCCTGGTAGGCTACAGTCCATGGGGTTGCAGAGAGCTGGACATGACTGAGCTATTAAACCACCACCATCTTCTTCTACCTGAGAGGCTCTGATGGTCCCATCCTGACCTTGTTTTCCTGTTTTCCTTTAGTCATGGCCAATGAAGGCATGTTCGGAGCTGGGCGTCAGAACCTGCCTTGTGTTACCTATTCTACCCTTGCTGGTTAACCTTCTTGGGGGATTCCGAAGAACTTGTGGGTGTCTGACCTGCACCCAGTGGCCTAGGGCTCCCCAGAGTGAATTCTGCACGTGACCTGAAGCTCTGGCTTATCCAGAATTGTCTCTTGGACAAACTTTTTTTGGTGTTCTCTATGTCCCCAACCTAAACCTTGTCCAAAGGATGTTGAAGGGCACACAGCCTCATAGCTCAGGAGCATAGGCACCAGAGAGTGACTCGTATACATGTGGCACATGGCGGGGGGTGGGTAGTATCTGAGAAGGAAGCAAGATGCTATGTTGGGGCAGAGAAAGAAGGTAGTCCAGAGAGCTGGGACCATCAGAGAGCATCTCGGAGGAGAGAAACTCGGGCTTCATCTTCAGGAAGGAGCAAGTCCAGGTAAGGGAGAAGGTTCCAGGCTCAACAGGCAAAATGATGTGTTGCCTGGTGAAAGAATGAACAGTTTTGGCCAGAAGCAGTTTTTATTTCCCTTGAAATTCACATTCCCATCCTAGGTTCACAAGTGTTGCCATATCACACAGCACATGTCCAGACACGGCCACCCAAAGGGGACAGAGGGACGAATCAAGAGCTGTGGGTGCGGTAACTGCCTCACAGATCAGGGAAAGGCATCAGGCAGCTATGGTTTGAATCCTGAGTCTGTCAAAAGCATCTCCTCTACATCCCGCCTGTAAAACTGGGTTTGTGGCATCAAAACCGTCAAGAATATTAATGAAGCACTTTGCATGTAGTCCTTCAGTACAGGATAGCTATTATTGTTTTTCTAGGTTGGGATCAAAAACACATTTACCCTAAATAAGGACCCATAAAAGGGGGGTTTTAAAGCACAAAAATGACAAAAAGTCACAGGATAATGCAACATGGTCTCTCCAGTCTTCACCCACCTTTCCACCAACCAGCCCTGGCTCCCAGGTGAGCCCTTATCCTGACCCCTGAGCTCCACCTACCATTCCTCAATGTTCAGTGGCATCATCTGAGCCTATTTTGGCAACATTTACCTTTAAATAAGTTTATGTTTCCAAATGGATGCTTAGAACAGAAGTCCCAGCTGCAAGGGCACTCAGCTTGATGCTTCTTCAGAACCCGCAGAGCCCAAGGAGTACAGAGAGGTGGTATTTTTTCAGCTTCCTGCCCCAGGATCCCTGGGCCACTCTGAGGTCTCAGCCTGTCTCTGTTCCTCACGTTCCTGCGTCACCAGGGGTGTGGTGGGCCGGCTGGTGTTTGCAGATGCACCTGTGAGCAAGACTGGGGGAGGGGATGGGGGAGCCCGAAGGAGTTCAGGGGAACTTCCAGATTGCAGGTGGCACAGGTTAAGAATCCGCCTGCCAATGCAAGAGACGCAAGAGATGCTGGTTCGATCTCTGGGTCAGGAAGATCCCTTGGAGTAAGAAATGGCAATCTGCTCCAGTATTCTTGCCCAGAAATTTCCACAAACAGAGGAAACTGGTGGGACACAGTCCATAGAGTCACAAAGAGTCAGACAACGACTGAGCGACTGAGCTCATTAAGGAGCTCAGACAGCAGGGACCTTTCAGACACTTATCACATGGAGCCCTCATCACTACCCTTCAAGGTGGAAACTATACACGGTTATTTGTGTAACAGTTTGCTTCCACTCTCTCTCCCTATTAGACTGAGAGCTCTGGGATGTCAGGGGCTGGGTGAGCCTGGAGCCTCGCTGTGCCCCTGGCCTGGTACAATGCCTGGCATACAGCTAGTCCTCAATAAGTATTAGGAAAACTAGATAGTCTCATTCAATGGTTTGCATGTCAAGTCCTCTCTTGAATCCAAAACCAAGTACAACCTTCATGCCCTAAGGTGTTAAGCTCTCTAGACTCTTGCCTCCACCCCCACCCTCCAATCGCCCAGCAAAGCAGAGGCTCCTCCCTGCTTCTGGATCCTTCCATCCTCTTGTAGGATATAGGATCCTCCTTACATCCTCAAGGCTCAGCTGCCACACCTCCCCCATGGACTGCACGTGTTCATATAGGACCTTTCCCTCCCACTAAATCAGGGTCTTCTGGACGGCAGTGGGTGGCACTAGCAGCTATCAGCCCTGTCATTTTCCAGCCCCACTTCCTGACAGAGTTGACTAAAAGTGAATTTGAACCCTGATTTACTGCCACGATCACAAAGGACCTGAATTGTGTTTACCGAGCTGTGGCCTAATGGTGCCCTTTGAGAAAGCACTCAGGCACCCATCATTCTGAAGGACTTCCTTCTGTCAACCCTGCAGGGAACACCCTCCAGCATGGGGGACCAAGGCCTCCCCAGCTGCTCTGCTCCCTGATGGGGCTCCCATCCAGCCCAGCACATGCACACCTCTCTGTAGCCAACACAGCCGGCCAGAGGAGGGCTGGCAGCCTGGCCTGAGGCTTGAATATTGCGTGTGCTTGACTTTTATGTAACTGGCCAACATGACATGTCTAACTATACAAATGCAAGTTTTATGATGATAAGATCAGTTGTTGCTGAGATATTTATGTGACAAGCTGACAGATATAAAACTACAAAGCTTGCTTTTATGCCTCCCATCCTTTCAGAGGGGAAAAAAGATAAATACTGAGATGATGGGTCACTTTGAAGAGAATTTATGATCCAAATTACCTAATACCTGGTAAACTTCTAATATGCAAGATGAAGTCTCTCTATGCTATTAAAAAGAAAAATTTCATTTCCTAAGACTGCAGCCATGAATTCTTCCTGGAGAGAAATTTGAGGCTCTTGCCTTCTCCTGCCCCAGATAAACATCCGGACTCTGCCGCGAGGAAGAGTCTTCACCTGGGTGCTGTTGCCCAAGGATCTCCCCCGCCTGTCACAAAACATGGATCCATCCTGTAGAGGAAAACCTAAACCCTGAAATGAGTATTTGTTGAAAGCTTGGGTGATAAAGCCCAGCCTTCTCTTGCTGTTGCAGAGTTCATGGCATCAAACTGGAAGAGACGAGAGGGAGTCTTCAGGAGTCCTGGGTGATGGGAGAGTGACCGCTGCCAGCATCTTTACAAAGATGCCCTGAGAACACAGTATCTCACCTGGTACCAGTTGGGACCACTTTTCCTGATCAGATGGGTGTGGAAGTTGGTACCAGGCTGATGCTGGGCTGTCTGCAATTAGACATTAGCAGCCTGACAACTTAACCTTGCCTGTTGGCTCAGGTGACCCTTGTTACCAACTTCCGGGGAGCACATCCAGTTCCCTGGGCACAGCTTTCGCGCCAAGCAGTGGGCGTGGCATCCCCCAGACCCCGCCTCCTTTCACGCACGCATCTTCCCCATAGGTTGACACCTAGCTGTACCCACCTGCGGAGGATAAGTCAGAGGCCCAGGAGGGAGGTGGTAAGCCCACCCCAGTGCCCCATCATGGTTGGGAAAGCTCGACAAGGCCACAGACGTGGAGTCTTTGCCAGAAATCTCCAGACAAATGTCTCCCGCCCACCAACCCTGCTTGGGTGGCACACTCCTGGTGGGGCGGGGGTTGGAAGCCTCACTTCCCTGTGCCCAAAGGTCCTCAGATCCTGGTTGTCTGGATTATAGGAACTAGGGATGGACAAGGCAGAAAAAGTGTAATTCTCCTTTTGTGGTGGTTCCTTTAGGATGATGTTCCTTTTGGGGAGCCCCACAGGGTCAGAGTTGAGTGGGCTTATCTTTAAACAGAGAGATGGAATTCTAGGGAGAAGAGGTCTTCCTCCATGGCCACACAGCCAACCAGTCATGGAGGGAACGGCAGCCTGGGGTCCCTCGGGCCCCAGGCCAACACCTTTTCTGTGCTTTTTGCCTTCTTGCTCTTTCTCAAGCATCCTGTCCCCCTCCAGCACATTCTCAGAGTCTGATTACCTTAGGGGTGTTTGGGCAGGCTGCTGACCTTTCTTCACAATATGTTGTCTCTCAGGAAAGCATGGAGGTGGGTGTCAATGTGTGTGTATGCGACTGTGCATGCACGCGCGCTGGGTATCAAACCCAAATTAAACTCTTTTACTGTATTTTATCAGATCGATCTTCTGTGTACTCCTCAGCATTGTCTCATTTAAATAAAACTTCCATTTGTAACAATCCTATAAATAGAAAGCCGTATTGATCAGGGCCCCACCAGCAGCTGCACTTTGGTTATCACTGAAGCCTGACCGGTTAATGTGAGGGCTACAATTTATTATATGGCAAGATACAATGCAAGGCCATGCCATCTGGGCTCTAAACACACATATGCGTCACTCAGGCAAGCAAGTTCAGTGGGGTCATCCTTGGGATCACAGTTGGCCCTTGATTGGCCATTTCACAACCCCAGACGCTCAACAAGCAAGGCTTTAATAGACACTCCCTGGCCCAGGCCATGTCCAGCAAGTCAGTCTCCCCACAGCAGAGAAGATGTAGTCTGAGAACCACACACAAGTTGAGTCGTTTTACACTTGGAAGAAAAGCTGTAGAGATGTGAGTGGGCTGCCAGTTGTATCCTGTCTGCCAGGGGTGTTGACTTCACCACACTGAAGCATCAGCCTCACCAGTATTCATTAAATGCCTACTATGAGTAAGGCATGGTTGTGAGTGACATTTATTTCATAAGGAGCTGGAGACTTTGAACATGCATCCATCGCTTTGTTGATTAAGCCACTAACCATCATTTTTATCTGCCTGCTGGGCATGACTGATAGCTGCTTACTATCAAGTGGTTTTTCCCCAATTCACTGAAACCAGGTGTCAATGGGATGTTTGTCTTCAAATGGAAAGATTATGTACATACTTAGGCTCAGAGAACTGTGGCTCAGAACTCCTGTCTGCCTCACTGGCAAAACCCCACTCACTTTCTGGGGCTCTGAAACACCCTACCAAGGCTTTCCCAGTACCTCAGACAGAGGTCCTCCTGGACCCTGGACACCTTACAACCAAGAACTTAGAGCCAGATGTTTGAGACGTTCATTGCCACTGCAATGTGACAGGGACCCATCCACCCAGGAGTTAGTGAAGCTGGCCTCTCGCTTCTGAGCCCAGGGCCTCCAGGACGGCTGAACTCCCCTCTGTGGCCTTTCTACCAGCAGTGGACATGGAGCCACGCTTCAAGTTAACATGGCTCGGCAGGTCCAGGTTGTGACTTTCCCCAAAGTTCGTCCTTGTCCTTGGCTACCAATTTGCCAGCAGAGGATGGAGGGGTGAATGATTGTAAGGAGCCAGGCCAGGCCTCCTCAGCCACTGGGTGCCTATGTTTCCTGCTATACCTCTCTCCTGAAGAGAAAGATGGATGGACATCTCCAAACATATTGGATCCAGCTTGTCCACCTACTGGATCATTTTGGGACCTGGGAACCCTGACTGCCATAGTGCAAAGGGAAGACACCAGCTTCCTAGTATCACATGGCAGCCCAGGTTCTGCCCAAGGAGTTTAGGCAGAGTTCTCAGATGGTTCTCCTGGGATCAATGTGGAAGAGGGGCATGGGGAGGGGAAGGGCTCCATTTCAGCTGGCTCTGGGTTTGCACCAGGCAGACCTGCTCGCAGTTCCCCGGAGCTCTTACCCCGCACATTTCAAGCTGCATCTTGTTGGGTTCCCTACACCATCCACTTCTCCTTCCATCTCCAGCTCCCAGTAGCCTGCAGGCATCCTCACCTTTCTGGGCTTCTCCTGCCTTTGTGCTCCTCTGCTTAACTCCTTCCTCAAGGAGTGGAGTGTTCATGCAGGAACTTGGGAGGCAGCAGAAGTGAAGGTCAGTTCTGTGTCCTCTTGCATCAGAAGCTCTAGGATCCAACTTTGGAACAGCCTGGACTTACTGCACCAGAAAAGGAAATCAAAAGGTGATCACACTCGGCAGAGTCACACCTGTGCCGAATCCCAGACTGTTTGCATAGCTGCACTCCCAGGCAAATTTGAGTGGGTACTTGTTCTACATCTGTTTAGTTCAGATTCTTACTGGGAGGTGGTTCTCCCAGGAAAAATACACTATATACCAAAGTGAAGTAAAATGAAAGTTGCTCAGTCATGTCTGACTCTTTGCGACAGTCCATGGTATCCTCCAGGCCAGAACACTGGAGTGGGTAGCGATTCCCTTCTCCAGGGGATCCTCCCAACCCAGGGAGGGAACCCAGGTCTCCCGCATTGAAGGTGGATTTTTTATCAGCTGAGCCACTATACACCAAAGGAGCAATTGTATCTCCTTTGGAACTGTTTTAAGGCTGAAATCATGGTTTTCTAGTTTCCACAGGTTCATGAAAGTTGAAAACCTCATGGGCACAAGTTTGGACCAGGGTAGTGGGCACTGAAGGGGCTATGTCCATGTGGCCTCCTGGCTACCGTTAGCAAACTGAATGCTCGCTCTCCGGTTAAGAGTGGTGCTGAACTTGCTTATCTGTTGCGCTATAATACAGGTCTTCACAAAGTCTTTTTTACTGTTAAATTTTAATAACTTGGGTTATAGGTAGGATAGAAACAATATCTAAGTGGCATTTAAAAGCAAATCTATTAAATTTTAGGATACCTGTGTTATGTGGGTAGAAACATTATCATTCAGATCCTGCAGAGGGAAATGGGCACCGTATGAGAGGAGGAAAATTGTGTACTTTGGAAAACACAATCCAAGTCTAATATTATCTGCGAGAAGAAAATTCTCTGCTCATTACCAGGAAGATTGTTTTTTATCCTACCCATAACTAAAGTTATTAAAGTTTGAGAACTGTAAAATGCTTAATGAGAAACTGTAGAATAAATGATAACAGCTAAGGTCTGGACTGGTATTTACTGATGATAAACGTTAAATCTCAATTGTGAGATAGAGCCACAGCCTACATGGGTACCCCTCTTGTGAGTGTGAAATGACTAAATGGTAAAATGGTAAGTGGGTAACCATGGTAACCATGATGCTATCCAACAGAGAGAGGCATTTCTAGTTGGATTCCAGCCAAAAGTCCAAGCAGTTTGGCCCACCTTCCCCCACTTGCCTCAATACCATCCTTTGTCTTCATTTCCCATACAGTGGGGACCAGGACACGTAGGACAGAAATGGCAACAGCACCTTGCCCAGGAGATAAGACAGGGGATACACAAGCAAAGGACAGTTGCCACATGACTGGCAAGGGTTCGATTGGATCTCTCGGCATCTGCAAACTGAGACAAAAACATCAATAAGCCAAGGATAAGTTGGTTCCCTGACTCTTTAGTGGAGGGGTGATGGGATTGTTCATTGAGCCCACTGCCCTGGGCCAGGGATGTTTCTTCAGGTTGCAGCTTGGTGGGACTGTGAATCAAGTGGCCATTGTGCTATTACATGGATGGTTCACTCTCTACTAAGCCATTCATTACCCTCTTGGAGTCCTGCCTTAAAGAACCACCTGGACACTGCTGTAGATTAGTGGGTAGACTCATTCTGGAGCTCTTTAAAAATACTAATGGCCAAGAGCCACCCTTGGAGTTCTTGTTTTATTAGTTTGGAGTGAGGCTGGAGCATGTGTGCGTTTTAAAGGCTCCTGAGGCTATGCTGAGGACACTGGTAGAGATTCATGAACTCGCAGCAGTGCTTCTCAATCTTGGCTGCACACTGGGCTGCTTTGAACCTACTGATACCCTATCCCATCACCAGGAATTCTGATTTGATTGTTCTGGAGTGTGCACTGGCTCCTAGGATCTTTCAGGCTCTTAGGTGAGCCTAAGGTACAGTCAGGGCTGAGACCAAATCCTGCCTTGAAGGATGCTCCTCGACCAGTCTCAGGAGGTGGGGGAAGCACAGGCATATCTCTTGGTGAAGTCCAAGAGGATTGTTGGAACTGCAGAGATGGAATGGCAGCTGGACGTGAGAAAGTCACTCAGAGTTCCTACAGACCCTGGCATGGCTTAGAGAAAGGGAGAATGGTTTCCATGCACACAGGAAGAGTATGAACATGCTAGGTGGTCATATAGCTCTCTACTGCATTCCCTAACGTCTTGGAGTGAAGACATGGAGCTCCCAAGGGCTTTCTGTGCTCCTAGTGGGCACAGGAGCTGAGAGAGGGCTCATGTCCCGGCGGGGCTCAGAGAGGGAGGTGTTATGATTGGAAAGATGTGTTGGGACCATGTATGAAGGGTCCTGAATGCCCTTAATTCTGAGTGGAAAGATCTGCCCATCAACCACAAACAATGGGTTTCTCTGAAGGGTTTAAGGACACAGCTGGAGAGTGTGTGGGAGCTGATTTATGATCCCTTTGCAGGGTGTGATTTGAAGAGACAGTAGACTGGAGAGAGGCTGGTTAGGACTGGTTGTAACAGTTCAAGAAAGAGGTGAAGTTTGTCATCTTTCTTCTTATGAAGACCAGGAAGATCCACCCAAAAATTGTTTCAGGGTCTATGATTTCTCAGAGGTCTCACTCAATATGCAGAATACAAATGTGCTCAGATGAAGGGATTGCCAACTCCAGGGAACAAACTGGTAACATAAGTGTGCCCATCAAGCTGCAAGAAGGCACTGGTGAATGGTGGGTCCCCGGGGAAATTGGAGAATACCTATGGCAGGAGATATTTCAATGTGAAATTATTGTATAATGTGTCAGCCAGATCTACATCTCCCAGGGTGTTTTTTGAGCTTTGACTT
This sequence comes from Cervus canadensis, assembly GCF_019320065.1. Lineage (NCBI taxonomy): Eukaryota > Metazoa > Chordata > Mammalia > Artiodactyla > Cervidae > Cervus > Cervus canadensis. Next base: position 30,571,995 of record NC_057403.1, on the reverse strand, counting down.
AGAGGGTGGACACTAGATAGAGTGGCCCAATTCTCTAGCAGCCCTTTCTTCTTGACAGGAGGCACTATCTGCCCACTCTTTGATCACTTCCTTCTTATTTTCGCTCCCCCTAACCCCCCGCCTTGTAGTATAGAATACTTGCATGAGGAGATGGTGCATGGATGAGGGAGAGGTGCCTGGAGGGCCTCATGATCGTCTAGATGGTTAACAGTCACAATGGCTATGGACGGTCTTCACACAATCCATGTCAGGACCAGCCTTCTGAGATCTCCCTGTATCCCCTACCAAGCAGAAAGCACAGACTCTCATCACCCACAGTCGGAAACCCCTTTCATCTCCCTTTTTGCTCTGTTATAAGCACATAATTACCTGCAGCTCCAAGTCTGAGAGGGGCTGGGGAAGGGAAATAGCTCTATTCATAAGGTACTGAAGATTGGTGTGCATCAGTTTCCTTTAACTATGAAAGAATGTTGCACAAATCATTAGGTAAAACTTTGATGTAACTCTTCTTTGAATTAAACACAATGATGGAGGCAAAGTCTGTATTAGTGTGCAAATTCCCCGGAGAACATCCTCTCTGCAGAGTGGAATGTCTATTAGCTTTCCGCCAAAATAAAGGTCACCAGACAGAAGCCTTCCTCATGCAACTCTTACTTCCTTGAACAGGCAGTGTAATCAGGCAAGATGTCACACTCAGGAAACCAATGGTGCAATTATATTGAAAATGCCCAGTGCATGGCAAACTGGTCTCTTATTCTCCTACTGTCCTCAGAATGTTATGGAATCTGGGGCCTGGCTCAGGGGAGGGAAGGACAGATGTCTGCTTCAGAGGGCTCCTGCTCACAGAATTTATCTTTCTTATTGTCCTGATTTAAAGAAGAAGCAAATAATCCCAGTCCATCATCTGAAGCACCATGAGTACCTGAAACTTCCTATAGATGATGTAATCTGCCAAGAACCCACAGAGAATATGAATCTTGATCCACTAACTTGTGTGCACAAGAATGAAAATTTCTCCATTTTCCTATAATTTAATGTCTCATGTGAATCTTTGTTATCTTGTGTGGCATGTTAATTTCAGATAATTTGAGGTTCTTGCCTGGGATTGGTTTAAATTCCAGGAGATTATGCAGGGCTAAGTGGCTAGGGAGAGAAAGAAGGGGCCAGTTCTTCGTCCTCAGTCCATACCCCCATTCACAAAAAATAAAAAAAAAAAGAAAAAACCATGGTCCTGACTGATCCTTGGTTATCCATCTAGGCTGGTCAAAGTTAATAGCATCTAGCTCATCTGAACATTTCATGCAAAGATGGGCACAATAAAGGACAAAAACAGCAAGAACCTAACAGAAGCAGAAAAAATTAAGAACAGGTGGCAAGAATACACAGAATAACTATACAAAAACGCTCTTAATGACCCAGATAACCATGATGGTATGGTCACTCGCCTAGAGCCAGGCATACTGGAGTGTGAAGTCAATTGAGTCTTAGGAAGCATTACCATGAACAAAGCTAGTGGAGGAGATGGAATTCCAGCTGAGCTATTTTAAATTCCAAAAAATGATGCTTTTAAAGTGCTGCACTCATTATCCCAGCAAATTTGGAAAGCTCAGCAGTAGCCACAGGACTGAAAAAGGTCAGTTTTTATTCTAAACCCAATGAAAAGCAGTGCCAAAGAGTGTTCAAATTACTGTACAGTTGCACTCATTTCACATGCTAGCATGATCATGCTCAAAGTCCTTCAATTTAGGCTTCAGCAGTCATGAACCAAGAATGTCCAGATGTACAAGCTGGATTTAGAAAAGGCAGAGGAACCAGAGATCAAATTGCCAATACATGCTGGATCATAGAAAAAGTAAGGGAATTTTAAAAATATAGACTTCTGTTTCATTGACTATGCTAAAGCCTTTAACTGTGTGGGTCACAACAAACTGTGGCATATTCTTAATGAGACTGGAATACCAGCACATTACCTGCCTCACGAGAAACATGTATGCAGGTCAAAAAGCAACAGTTGGACATGAAACAATGGACTGGCTCAAAATTGGGAAAGGAGTACATCAAAGTTGTATGTTATCACCCTGCTTATTTAACTTATATGAAGAATACATCATGTGAAATACCGGGCTGGGTGAATCAGAAGCTGGAATCAAGATATTTGAGAGAACTATCACCAACCTCAGATATGCAGATGATATCAGTTTAATGGAAGAAAGTAAAGAGGAACTAAAGAGCCTCTTGATGAAGGTGAAAGAAGAAGGTGAAAAAGCTGGCTTAAAACTCAACATTCGAAAAATGAAGATCATGGCATCCAGTCCTATCACTTCATGGCAAACAGATGGGGAAAATGTGGAAACAGTGTCAGATTTCATTTTCTTGGGCCCCAAAATCAATGTGGATGGTGACGGCAGCCACAAAATTAAAAGACACTTGTACCTTGTAAGAATAGCTATGACAAACCTAGATAGAGAATTAAAAAGCAGAGATATCACTTTGCCAGCATAGGTCCATATAGTTAAAGCTATGGTTTCTCCAGTAGTCTATGGCTGTAAGAGTTGGAGAGGATGAGATGGTTGGATGGCATCATTGACTCAGTGGACACTAGTTTGAGCAAGCTCATGGAGACAGTGAAGGACAGGGAAGCCTGGCATGCTGCAGTTCATCGCATCGCAAATAATTGGACACTATTTAGTGACTGAACAACAACAAGCTCTTCTGAATAGGAAATAGGATCTGGGACACATAGAGAGATGAGTGTCTCTAAATGTAAGATCATGAGCACAAATTAACTTTTAACTTTGTCAGCCCAGCATCCGTTGTCCCTACTTCTAGTAAAACCATATTGATTTTCTTTGGGGGAGCCATCCCTTCTCACCTCTTAGTCTGAAACGAAGCAGAGCCCTGTGCAGCCTTCCCAGTGACAGACCCTTATGAGTCCCTGAGTTCCAAAGATCAGACTCAAGCAATTAATGACTAGAACAGTAGAGCCACAGGACTCCTAGTTCCTCTGGGAGGGATATAGGTAATATTTTGATATATACCTTTGAGTTGCTCTGTAGAAACTAAGACCTCCACCTATTAGAGAATGATGACCACATCCTGAGCGTAAGCGTGTAGACCCCAGACTGGTTGAAGCCAGAAGGCTAAATTACCTGAAACATCACCCTGTTATTTCACCATCAACCAACCAGATAAATGTCCATGAGTTGGTTAAATTCCCTGCTACCCTCACCCCTAATTTTGCCTCTTAAAAACCCTTGCCCGAAAGCCATCAAGGAGTTTGGGGCTTTTAAACATGAGCTTCCCATTCTCCTTGCTTGAAGCCCCGCATTAAACACTATACTTTCCTTCACCACAACCCAAGGTCAATAGATCGACTCTGCTCTGCATCGGGAAGAACTGAGTTTGATTCGGTAACAAATCCAGATGATAGAGACAGAGCTGAATCTATATCCCAGCTCTAGAGGGGAGATGTGACTTAGCAAAGCAGCCCATTTCATCACCCTAGCTAGACAGGTAGGTTCAGCCACGCTGATATAGGATAATGCCCTGATGATCTTACCTGGGTATCTGGCTGGAATTACAGGGGAGGAAGCATTATGTTCTGGGGGGCTTACTTAACTTGGAAGTTGAGGCTAGAACTTGCTGGGGGCAATCTGGCACTATTTTGAGAGAACTTTCCTGAGAAAGAAGGCAATAGGCATGATCAAAGAGCTGACGAATAACAAGAGCTAGGGCTCTGATTGCATTGTTGAGATCCTGGTCCAGCTATACCTGAAATCACCTAGACCCTATACTTCTCGACTACACGAATTGGTACCTGGGAAAAAAAACATACTTCAAAAAGATATATGCACCCCAAAATTCATTGCAACATTTTATAATAGCCAAGACCTGCAAGCAACCTCAGTGTCCATCAACAGAGGTATAGAAAAAGAAGATGTGGTACATACATACAATGGAATACTACTAAGCCACAAAAATGAGATTGAAGCCATTTGCAGCAACATGGATGGGCCTAGAGATGATCATACTAAGTGTGGTAAGTCAGGCAGAGAAAGACAAATATCATATGATAGCACTTATATGTAGAATCTAAAAAAATGATGCAGGTGAACTTGTTTACAGAACAGAAATAGACTCAAATTTAGAAGATGGGCTGTGGTTGTCAAAGGGGGAAAGTGAGGGGGAGGGGTGAATTGGGAGGTTGGTATTGGCATATGCACACTACTATTTGTAAAATAAATAATCAGCAAGGAGCTACTGTACAGCACAGGGAAACCTACTCAATAACCTATTAACGTCTGTGGGAAAAGTATCTGAAACAGAATAAATACGTTAATATAGATGTGTGTGTGCCTGTGTGCTCAGTCACTTAGCGGTGTCCGACTCTTTGCAACCTCGTGGACACCTGTAGCCCATCAGACTCTTCTGCCCATGGGCTTTTCCAGGCCAGAAACTGAAGTGGGTTGCCATTCCTTTCTCTAGGGGAATCTTCTCAACCCAGGGATGGAACCTACATCTCCTGTGTCTCCTGCATTAGCAGGTGGATTCTTTACCACTGAGTCACCTGAGATTAAATATATGCATGCATGCATGCTAAGTCGTTTCAGTCATGTCCAACTCTTTACGATCTGATGGACTGTAGCTTGCCAGGCTCTTCTGTCCATGGGGATTTTCCAGGTAAGAGTACTGGAATGGGTTGTCATGCCCTCTTCCAGGGGATCTTCCCAAATCAGGGATTGAACCTACATCTCTTTTGTCTCCTGCATTGGCAGGCAATTTTTCTATCCCTAGTGCCACCTGGGAAGCCCAAATATATGAATATGTATAACTAAATCACTTTTCTGTACACCTGCCTAGCACAACATTGAGAATCAACTATTCTCCAATTAAAAATAAAACATTTTTTAAAACCAACAAAAACAATTTCATGAATTGGTCATTTCTATTCAAGCTCATTTAAGTGGGTCCAGAAAAATCTGAATAGAACACTAAGAATCTAAAAGTGAAAATCTTTTAGGCTCAAGAAACCTAAGGCCAAGACAGATCCAGGTATAGTGGGGTCCCAAGCTTGTAATATTTTAGCAGCCCTATTTAAGAAAAAGGATATCACCTTATTAACACAAAAGTAGGCACAGGGCCTTGGAAGAGACTCATACAAATAGCAGACTTGAAACTTAGGCTTCTTTAGTTCCATTGTAACTGAGAGGCCTGGGCACTAGTCTCCATTTCCCCCCCAAAAAAAACCTTTGCTAAAATCTCTTAATCTCTTTAGGTCTCAATTTCATCATCAAAAGCAAGATGGTCAACCTAAGTTAAATCTCAAGCAGCTTAAAAACACCATGTGCATACAACCTTTATTGAAGAAATGACATTATTTAAAATTTATTTTTTCATTATTTTCTTGATGAAAATCTCTTTGTCCTGGACTTGCCTAGGTATTCTGATGGGCCTGGACATCACTCTTACCTCTCTTCTACAGGCCACTCCATTAATACTGGCCCAAGAGATGGGCCATAAGATTCAGGACAGCCATTCATTTCCACCATCTTGGTAGGCAGGGAACCCGCCAGGAAAGGGAGGAGGGTGATCTTGGGAGAATAATGCCAAGCTATTGTACTCTCTTAGGAAGTGTTTCTTCCCCAGCTGTCTCACAGAGAAGCTTTCTTAAAGAATGTTTTCATACAAAATTTCTAAAATGCTGAAAATACAATAAGATTAACGGCCCCTGGAGGCTATGGCTTAAATATTTTATCTTCTTAGATATCAGTTACACTGCACTTTCCTCCAAGGATCTAAAGTCTTTTAAATATAGCATCTAATTAATCCTCCTGTCATCTGTGGATGGAGCAGCATCATTACCCTGATTTCACAGGTGAGGACACAGAAACTATGTGTGTGGGGGGGAGGGGGGAGCTTGTCCACAAGCAAAAGCAGACCGATTCCAATCAGTGGAGACCGCAGCCACACCCCTGGTGGCAAACTCAATGGGGGCATCATCTGTAAAAACCATTTGAGAGGTGCCACTGGCAGCCTGCACACTGCAGGGTGTTCAGACTACAACTAAGAGCCCCCAGAAAGATACCTAGGAAGGGTGAGGACGTCTCTGCCTCCAATACACAGATAACGAGGCCTCAGGGAGCGAGTGACTCATGGCCCTAGGAGGTAACTGATTCAGGATCCAGGTGGCCACGTCTCTAACAGATGTCCTGATTTTTGCATCTTCACAGACAAGTTATTTTGAAAACAATCCCTCATCAATACCGCCATTAGACTAAAATGGTGTTTTCCCCCAATAACCAGATAATGATGCTGATGATCATTTGCTTCCATCTACTGCGCACCTCCTGCAGAGTGGGAGACCCAGGTTTGATCCCTGGGTCAGGGAAGACCCCCCCCCTGGAGAAGGGAATGGCAACCCACTCCAGTATTCTTGCCTGGAGAAGCCTCTTGAACAGAGGAGTCTGGCGGGCTACGATCCATGGGTTTGCAAAGAGTCAGACACGACTGAGCAACTAACATTTTCACTTTCCTTCTTTCCTGTGTCCCAGGCCACATGCCAGACAACAGTCACACACAGTCTCTGACCCCTACCCTGGAATGTAGCCATCAATAATCTCACTTTTTAGAGGCAGAGATGGTATCTCAATGAACTTAACTCATTGGTCCCAGGTAGACTGCTGGTTGACGGCAAGTCAGAGTTGTTCCCAGGACAGCTTCCCTGCTGCTCCCTGGTTTCCTTTTTCAAACCATTTGATTGTTTAGATTCAGCACCAAGCAATATGTCCCATCACTTCTGGTGACTTCTGCTGGATAAACACAGGAACTAGAAGCTTGGGAAAGAGATGTTTCCACTGATGATAAGGGCTTTGCTGTAGTCATCACTGTTGCCACTGCCGGTGAGAGAGCTAGAGCCTGGGGTTTGAGGAAGGAGCAGTTTAAACGCAGAAATCACCCAAAAGCTGCCTCAAAGAAAGGCAGTGCTCTCATTGTCAAAACTCAAAATTGCTCAGCGTTAATAACCCTGTTCCTGCCTCCTCCCTGATCCAGAGCACCACCCTCATAGAGAAAGCTCGAAGGATGACCAAAGACACCAAATCTAAGAGTTTCACTTTCGGCCTATATAGCAGTGCTTCCTGGGAGTCAGATGCAGTGGAGATGAAGGGGAGGAAAGAAATGAAAGAGTAAAAGAGAGAAACGTGAGGGAGAAAGAGAGAGAGAGATGGTGGATGAGCATATGTCACAGAAAGCATAGAAGCAACAAAGAAAGAAATGAAGGGGCATCCAGCTGTGGAGGAGAAACAGAGAGAAGCGTGGAGAAGGGTGAAGAGGAAAACAAAAAGGAAAAGAGGAGACGGGAGGAGAAAACCCAGCGCCATGATGGGAGCCCCTGACCCGAGTTGTAAAATGACAAGGATTGAGTGAGCAGTTTTTAATACAGATAATATTGTCCGTGTAGTCTATAAATATAAAATTAAATGCTGACCTCTCTGGTCCATGTCAAAAGTCCAAGCCAGTGTCAGCACATATTGTTTTTATTTGTTTCAAGAGAAAATAGATCAACAACATTAACCTCCCAATGAACAGAGAATTGAATGAATTAAAAAGCAGAGCCATAAATCGCACCGGTTTTATTGGCACCGTGATAAACACGCCTGGGGCCTCACGGGGAGTGGGGTCTGGGATAGTCTGTGTACCCCACAGCCTCCTGCCACCGAGAAAGGGAAAGCGATATTAAGACAGGGCACTGTTCGCCCACTCACACCACCTCTATCCATCACCGTATGACAAAGCCTGCACGCGTTACGAGACGTATCGAGAAGGAGGAGAAACCAGGAACAAGGCAATTTGGAGAGGCCCTCAGGGACCCAGAGGTGCCCCAGTGGCCCACTCGCCAGCTACATCGGATGAGGGGAGTTGTAAGAGGCAAGGGGGAAGCTGGGCCTGGGATTTCCAGAACACAGCTGGACCTCCCTGGCTGGAGCATCCTGGGAGCTCCTGGCCGGGGCCCCCTTCCCACCCTCCTAGTTCCAGCTCTCCTCCGGCCAGTTGGTTATTCACAAGAGGAGCTGCTTGCCAGCAGAGGAAATGCATTTTATTTCCAGCTCAGGAATTCACACCATCACTTGGGCAGTTGCTAAATAAAGCTTCATTCCTCTCACAAAGCTAGTTTCACATGGACCTTACGGCACTGCCTTCATGATGAATCTGAAAAATTCTTAATTACAGGGATGGGGCTGAGGACCAGCATTTACAAATAGGAAGCAAAGCACCCACAAGAGTCATGCTCCCAGCCTGACCGCTCTGGCCCCCAGAGACTCTGAGCGTTCCTTCCATCCACATCTCACTTCCTTTATTAACAGGGCTGTGATTCTAGAGGTGGAGAGGCAGGCAGGAGTCGCAAGAATAAACTCTTAAAACTCTCCACTGGACTATTCCATAATCCCTCAGCTGTCACCACCCACTGAAAAGAGGAGGACCCAGCGGTTTGGGGAGAAGACTCGTAGGTGAAGGAAGTATACACAAGGCAACATAAATCAGACTGAAAATAACTTCCATTTATAAACAAAAGAAATGCTATATATTTAGAAACCAGTGGTAAACAAATTGACTGGATCATTAAAGCTCCAAAGTAATTACTCTTTGGAATGATTTCACAAAGCAATAAAGATTCTTTAGCTAGCCAAATATTTTCAGATAAGTGATTATTTTACAAAACTATTATTTGCTATACAGTTTCGACCGATTTAGTTACAAGTATTTTCAGTCTGCCACCGATGGTGACAAAACTCCGTCAGGATGAACACAGAGTTAGCTGGGCTCATGGACAGAATTTTTTTTAACCCGCTAGCTTTTCATTAACTGAATCAGATGACAGAGGCATGCTCTCTGCCCATGCGAGCGTGTGCTTTGGCGCATTTCCGTGGCCCTTTCAAAGTAGGATTACGTTCTTTATAACAATAATAATAATAATAATAGTGGCCAGCGCACACAGTGCTCACAACGGGTTTTACCCATATAAATACCTTTCATTTCCCTTGCCAGACAGAGCATCAGTGTGACATCCAGGAAACTGAGTCACAAAGACTGTAGAGAGCTTGCCCAGAGTCACCCAGTAAATGACAGAGGTAGGAGTCCAGCCCAGGCAGTCTAGCTCTGCACTTGGCTGCTACTCTTATTTCTTTCCTAGGCCCTGCCTGTGGCCAAACAAGTCTCCGCATCATATTAACTAAAGGCCACCTTTGATCTCAAAGAGATACCTGCACCCCCCTTTCACTTCAGCTTTACTCACAATATTCAACCATCTAAATGTCTGTCCACAGATGGATAAAGATGGCACTTGTATACAATGGATTAATATTCAGCCACAAAAAAGAAGGAAGTTGTGCCATTTGCGATGACGTGCATGAACCTGGGGAGTATTATGCTAAATGAAAAAAGTCAGATGGAGAAAGACGAATACTGCATGGAATCACGTATATGTGGAAACTAAAAAAAAAAAAAAAAATTAATTGCCAGAAACAGAGAGTAGAATGGTGACTTCCAGGGGCTGGAGGTGGGAGAAATAGACAGATGGTCAAAGGGTACAAGCTTTCAGTTGTTTATAAGAACCAAGTTTTTATAAGAACTTGTAATATCTGGAGCTTTAATGTGCAGTGGGTGACCATAGTTAATAACACTGAAATTTGCTAGGAGAGTCGATCTTAAATGTTCTCAACACACACACACACAGGAGTGAGGTGATGGATATGTTAATTGACTTGATGGTGGTGACCATTTCACAATGGATACATGTATCAAATCATCACATCATACACTGTGAATCCACAAATTTAACTTGTCAATTATACTGCAATAAAGCTGGAAAACAAAAGACGACTTTTGTCCTTTACAGCTTATGTGCTGTGTAAATTTCCCAGCCCTAAACAAGGTGACAGCTTGGGTCATAAGATGAATGAGCAGAGCTTTTCAGACACTGGTCACCCAGGACTCCGTTCTCCAGAGACGGCTCTCATGTCTCTGGGTGTCCTCCAGTGGGGTCTCACGGGAGCCCATGAATAGATGTTAATGACCTGATTTTTCTCTTTGAACTAGTCCAGTTAACTGAAACATGCCGGACAGCCTGGCTCTGGTCAACTGGCCAGGATCTATCATGAGCCATGGCCTGGGGCTTCTAAGCTAGCTGCCAATTCTTCCACTACACCCATCTTCTGCTGTGAGACATGCAAGAGAGGCATGGCTCAGCTTCTCTGAGCCTGTTTTCTCCTCTCTAAAATGGGAATTCATAAAGCACCGCCCTCACAGGGTTTGTAAAAGCCTATGTAAAGCACATAGCAGATGTTCCATAAAAGTTAGCTCTTGAATGGGGCTGCTTTTCTAAGTAACAAGAATGGAGACATGATCTGGGCCTACAGCTCTGGTAGGCCTGGAACCCGTCACCAGGGGGCAGGGCAAACAAACCCATTGACAAACCCACCTTTGGGTGCTAGATGGACATGATCTATCCTTCAAGAAGCATCTCTGGACTTCTGTGGTGGCTCAGTGGTAAAGAATCTGCCAGTGTAGGAAACTCGAGTGCCATCCCTGATCCAGGAAGATCCCATATGCTGCGGGACAAGTAAACCCATGCATCTCAACTTTAAGCCTGTGCTCTGGAGCCTGGGAGCCACGACTACTGAAGCCCATGTGCCCTAGAGCCCATACTACACAATAAGAGAAGCCACAGCAATGAGAAGCCCATTCACTGCAACTAGAGAGTAGCCCCCACTGTCTACAACTGGAGAAAAGCCCAAACAGCAACAAAGACCCAGCACAACCAACTAATGAATAAAATTTTTAAATTTCTAAAAAAGAAGCATCTCTGAGAGCCAGCTCTGGCCCAGATGCTATGGCCCAGATGCTCTGGGGGTTCCTTTTTTGAGAGTCATCTGGGGAATTCAGTTCTGGTTCCACCAGCTCCAGTAACTACGTTATCTTCTAAGGACACGACTAGCTTAGAACAGAGCTCTACAGTGTAGCATACCCCTTGCAAGCCTGAGCACAGATGGACAATCAGAGCTCCAAGCTGAGGACATTCACCCTTGTGCCGCCTGCTGCTCAATCCCAGCCCCTCACCTCAAAGGAGGCCTTTTATTGAGGGCTTTAACATGTCCAAAACGGAGAAGGAGACGGATGACTTGGCAACTGAAATGAGAACACGTGCCATGCTGGACCCCAAGCAATATTCATTCCGTCCCAGCTAATAGATCCAGAAATAATTCCTGTTAATTTCTCTACCTCCTAGAAAGAGACATTACTAATTCAGATAAGGCATTGCTGAGCTAAATGCCAAAATAATAGACTGAGACCTTCAAGATCCAGATTTGTTTGTCAGGGAAATGCAAGTCATCTTCTTTGGCAGGTAAATGTTGAAGAGAATTTAGGAAGGTGGCGGTACACCTACTCAACTTTCAAGACCGTGACTGCCTCTGCATTGGCGTGTGTGGTAGATTTTCTATTTAGGAAGCGGAGGTCTTGTCTACAATGACTTGGATGGATTGGTGAGTTGACAATGATGAGGTTAATTAATTCAGGTGGTGTAGACATTCCAACTGGGTAATTCAAGATGGAAAGATAGAGTTCAGCACGTGTGAGAAATAAAAGTATTAATCTCCTTTATCACTCTGTTTTATATAGAACTTTTATTAACATGTACTGGAGAAGGAGGGGCAGAGGATGAAACAGCCACATGTCAGCCGTTTTCTAAGGGAGACTGGCAGGGCTCTGGCCCATAGATCTTCAGAGAATGATGTTGAGTTATTACCCACCATTAGGAAGGAGGGTTCATCTCTCATTTGTCTGGGGTAGAAAAGCTCCTTCCATAATATTGAGAGCTAATAGCTCCACAAAGAGTAGAGTTTTGGTTCCTAAATTACCAGGATTGGCTCTGTACCAAGTTCTAAACTCACCCAGCTCTCCATTCCCCACATTCCACTAGGGAACAAGCAACACCAAACCTGGACCAGACGTCCTTGGGGAGCAGCAAGAAAGCAGCCTAACATCCAAGCAGCTGATAAAATATCACATAGCCTTCAAATGGATCCATTTTGCTGAATTCTAAAGTTTTATTGGGAGGATTGACATCATGTGAATTGAGCCTAATATTTTCATTTCATGTTTCAAAAATGTTTTTAGCCCATTTCCAATCTTAACAAAAGGCTGCATCCCCCTCAAAATGAAGGGGCTCATTTTGAAACCGATGATTTCTTTCCTGTTTTTAGGGGGGAGTTGAGGCAGGTGCATTTCATTTCCACCCTGCAGGCATCTGTCTTCTTCCCGGCCTTGTGGACGACTAACCCCCACCCCCCACCAGTGGAGACAAAGCTCCCAAAGGCAGACAGGAGGTGACTGGTTCAGGTATTGATCAACTCTTACTCACATAAAACCTTTCACCTCCCTCTGAGCATGATGGCCGAGCCAATGTCTGATATTCACGTGTGGAAATAAACTGGAATATAAAAAATCTGCATCCATGACAACATGGGCTATGATCTCATCTGATGCTCCGCACCGAGCAGAGGGCAGCTCCGGGCCAGCTGGAGAAATTGCACACGGGGGACGCTGGAGCTGCTCAGCCTGCTGGACAACCTGGGGGACAGAAGGTTCTGTCACCAGTGCCCAGACCCACCAGCCATCTTCAGTGCGTGGGGTTGCTGCAGAGCCTGGATGCAGTGAAGGTCAAGGCAGGAAGGAAGCTTGGCCCTAATAGTCATCACTATAGTAAGTCTCCTACATACAAACAAGTTCTGCTCCAGGAGTATGCTCGTGAGTCCGATTTGTGCATGATTCCAACAAGGTTAGCCTAGATGCTCAGCTAACACAATCAGTTATGTAGTACTGTACTGTAGTAGGTTTGTAATACTTTTCACATAAATAATACATAAAAGTCTAACAAACAAAAAATAAAGAAGACATTTTTAATCTTACAGTAGAGTACCTTGAAAAGTACAGTAGTACAGTATAATAACTGGCATACTGAGGCTGGCATTGACTGAGTAAGCCAGAAGAGTTGCTGACTAGAGGAGGGAAAAGGAGTGGGAGGTGGTAGAGCTGAAGGATCATCTGCATAAGGAGATAGAAGGCAGGCTGAAACTTCACTCACGCCTGACTTTGATGGCACAGGTCTGGTTCCTTGATGGAGTCAACCCTAACTATCCCAGGGCTTCCCTGGTGGCTCAGTGGTAAAGAGCTGCCTGCCTGTGCAGGAGACATGGGTTCGATCCCTGATCAGGGAAGATCCCACGTGCCATGGAGAAACTAAACCCATATGTCACAACTATTCATCCTGTGCTTTAGAACCTGGGAACCACAACTACTGAGTCCTCGAGCTATGACTACTGAGCCTGCATGCCCTAGAGTCTGTGCTCCACAACAAGAGAAGCCACTGCAATGAAAAGCCCTCACACCGCAACTGGAGAAAATCTCGAGCAGCAACAAAGACCAAGTACGACAAAGATAAATACATTATAAAAATAAACTTTTGGATAGCAGCCATCCTGACTGGCATGTAATGGTACCTCATTGTGGTTTTGATTTGCATTTCTCCGTTAATGAGTGATGTTGAGTTGAGGGATGTTGATGTTGATGTGATGTTGAGTGATATTGCTGATCTTTTCATGTGTTTGTTAGCCATCTGTATGTCTTCTTTGGAGAAATGTCTGTTTAGTTCTTTGGCCCATTTTTTGATTGGGTCATTTATGTTTCTGGAATTGAGCTGCAGCAGTTGCTTGTATATTTTTGAGATTAATCCTTTGTCTGTTGCTTCATTTGCTATTATTTTCTCCCATTCTGAAGGCTGTCTTTTCACCTTGCTTACAGCTTCCTTTCATCGCAGCACTGTTTATAACAGCCAGGACATGGAAGCAACCTAGATGCCCATCAGCAGACTAATGGATAAGGAATCTATGGTACATATACACAATGGAATATTACTCAGCCATTAAAAAGAATTCATTTGAATCAGTTCTAATGAGATGGATGAAACCGGAGCCCATTACACAGAGTGAAGTAAGCCAGAAAGATAAAGACCAATACAGCATACTAATGCATATATATGGAATTTAAAAAGATGGTAATGATAACCCTATATGCAAAATAGAAAAAGAGACACAGATGTATAGAACAGACTTTGGGACTCTGTGGGAGAAGGTGAGGGTTGGATGATCTGAGAGAATAGCATTGAAACAAGTATACTATCAAGGGTGAAACAGATCACCAGCCCAGGTTGGATGCATGAGACAAGGGCTCAGGGCTGGTACACTGGGAAGACACAGAGGGATGGGATGGAGAGGGAGGCAGGAGGGGGGATCAGGATGGGGAACACATGTAAATCCATGACTGATTCATGTCCATGTATGGCAAAAACCATTACAATATTGTAAAGCGATTAGCCTCCAACTAATAAAAATAAATGAAAAAAATTAAAAAAAAAAAAACTTTAAAAAAATGTATCTACACTCATGCTTCCAGACCTCCTAGGCTTCCAGAAATAAAGATACTCTGCTACTGTACTCCATACAGTACTGCCCACTGAAGCACACAGAAGCACAATCACTTGTAGATGATATACTCACTTGACAACGGCCATCAGACCTGTGAACTAACTTACGTGACTGGACACGTGAGCGCATGTTTGCATCTTTGAAAGTTTGAAGCTTGAAGTTTTGTATGTAAGGGGCTGACTATTATTTGCTACACATGTACAAGCCCTATGCTGTGGGCTGTGTTCCTGTCTTCCCAGACTTCCGATTACACAGGTGGTTCAGAGCCAGGGCTCCTGGAACCTCTGGTTCAAGAGGAGCGCACGGTGGAAGCCAGCAGTCCATGGTGGAGTAGGGCACATCATAGCCTCAGAGCATCTTCCGGCTCCATGCAACAGTTCCTCTGAGCAGCAGCCCTGAGAAGCCAGCAGGGATTGCTGATGACGTGGTGGAGGCCCAGAGGTCATGCAACGCATTCAAGCCGTAACCAAAATGGTAGTGCTCAGTTGCTCAGTGGCATCTGACTCTTTGCGACCCCATGGACTGTAGCCCACCAGGCTCCTCTGTCCATGGGATTCTCCAGGCAAGAACACTGGAGTGGGTAGCCATTTCCTACTCCAGCAGATGTCCCCAACCCAGAGATCAAACCCACATCTCTGGCATCTCCTGCAAGAGCAGGTGGATTCTATACCACTGAGTCACCTGGGAAACCCCAACCAAGATACCCATAGTGTTTGAGACTTTGCATAAAGCTAGAAAGAAAATAAATGGAAAGATATATCTAATAAATGATGTTATACTTTTAAATATTTACTTTTTACATGTTAACATCTTTAACATACACACAAGTCAATGTACTATTATGATAATTGTAGGATTTATTATACCATTAACTCAGAATACACCGTAGACAGTGTGGGGTGGTGATGGGACAATCATTTAAAGTCAATGTGATGATTCCTTCAGCATCCAGCCAGGTGTAACATGGGCTCAATCGGAGGTCGAGCCAGAGCTCTTAGTATCAGCCTCAGGTTCAAATTAGCATCAGGTCTGGCTCCCTTGACTCTCAGGTCTGTGAATTTTCTGCCATTCCAGGGCCACTTAGTGTCCAAGTAGGCAACTGTATGCTTGGGGTGGGGGCAATTCTCCAGCTA
Source organism: Cervus canadensis (assembly GCF_019320065.1). Classification (NCBI taxonomy): domain Eukaryota; kingdom Metazoa; phylum Chordata; class Mammalia; order Artiodactyla; family Cervidae; genus Cervus; species Cervus canadensis. The sequence goes on along the minus strand of NC_057403.1, from coordinate 30,556,322 downwards.
CAGATTGTCCTGTCCAGCAAAGCCATCCCTCATAGTTTAACAGCTACTACTTTCCCCCAAAATAGCTTGTCGGCTATATGACTAACAGTTTATGAGACATTGTAGATGTATCAAGACCAAAGACACCTATAAACACAAGTTAATCCCATCAATTTCCACTGCTCCAAGTGCAGGGGGAAGGACGCATTACAAACAGGGTCATCACTCTTCACACTCTGGAGGGTGACCCACGGGACAACTGTGCACAGAATGTTCGATATATTCTCAGCCAGAGACCCCCAAGGAGCCCCAGAGAACATGAACAAGAGATAGCCCAAGGACCCTTGCCTGGGCAGCTTTGAAGAGAACTTCTTTAAAGCTTACTGCATGAGAGGAGAGGGAGATGGCGGGACCACACGTGTTGTGTGGCCTCTCCTGCACTAATTTCCACCTTTCTTGGTCCCACAGTACATAGATGGTCCTTGGAAAAGCACATCTCTCCTTCTTTTGTCCTGTGGTTTGAATGAGCTGCTCCACTCAAGGCTTGAGTGGTGCCATTCAAAGCATTAAGGTATGCCCTCAAGTCACGACTGCAGGGAGCATTCCCATCTCCAAGAGCTTTCTGCTAGTGCCCTATTCTCAATAAATAGTCCTAGAAAAATGAGACACTCTAATTTGCACTCAGGTGTTAATGACTGAAGAGCAAAGACCAAGTTACATCCCACAGAGAGCATTTGAGTATTGGAGAGTCATGAACCTTATTGCAGACTCTGTCACAGTTTCCCCTTTTAGAGGCAGTATGACCTTGAGCAGAACAAGTCTTTTGACCCCTTTCGGCCATAGTCAGAATGAGGTGGGTCTTTCTGCTGTCTTTCTGTGGTTTAGATGATATTTGTGAAAGCTCAGCACAGGCACCAAGCATCATCATTTTGGCATGGGCAGGGAGGTCTTGATACATTCACAATCCCTTCACTCACCAGGATCACCCAGGACCCTCACCAGGGTCAGAGCCCCAAGCTCATCCTCTGCCTGATGGCTGAATTCGTCTCTCTGCTCTGAAAGTCTCTTGAACTTCCCGATTCATGGAGAGGACTAGCACTGAGCACCTAGAGACCATGAAAGGCCTTGAAGGCAAGGTGGCAATGAAGAGACTCAGGGCAGCGGAAAGGGGACTAGAGTGGGTGTCTTGAGTCCTGGTCAGCTGCTTGCCTCTGGCTCCAGTATCCTGGATGACCTTGGGGACATATATATATATATATATATATATATATATATATATATATATATATATATATATATATATTTCATATATATATATATGAAAGTCACTCAGTCATGTCCAACTCTTTGTGACCCCGTGGACTCTATAGTCCATGGAATTCTTGAGGCCAGAATACTGGAGTGGGTAGCCTTTCCTTTCTCCAGGGGATCTTCCCAAACCAGGGATTGAACCCAGGTCTCCTGCATTGCAGGAGGATTCTTTACCAGCTGAGTCACAAGGGAAGCCCAAGAATATTGGAATGGGTAGTCCACTATCTCTTCTCCAGCATATCTTCCTGACCCAGGAATCAAACCTTAGACATGGCCTTTCTCTTTCTGGCTCATCTTCTCTGCACGTGGCTATAGTGAGGATCCTGGGGTTGTTCCACCAATTTAACACTTGCCACAGTTGGATCAGTGTGCTGCAGGCTCAGACCTTGGCTGCCACACAAGGAGACCCACTGTGGCCCTCCTAGGCTTCCCAGGATATTCTTGAGTGATTCATTCATGAGCACTTGGTGTTAATCCAGGAGTCTGCTGACATGTAGAGGTTGGGGAGAGAGATGAGTCACTCAGTTACGCATGGTGAAAGACTCAGGGCAATGGTAAATTGTTCCTATGTGGCTGGGAGCCATGTCACAGGTCTGAGGCAGACTGAGTAAGGAGGAGACCACCTTTGGGTTTCACAGAGAGACAGTTATTGTATGTTATCAGTGTCACATATAAACAAGCATGTACACTTACATATGTATCCATAAAGACACATATATATTTTCACACTTGGACATCTAAAGATACAATCACCTGAGTGTTCCTAATTATTCTTTGATTCTCTGTCCTTCCCAGGCTCTGGACATCTCACACTAAGCCTATTTTACCTTTCCAACCAGTCTATAGCTTCAAGCTGCTCTGAAATAGTGGATATATATCAGTTAGCTTTTGCCGTATAATAAACTGCTCCAAAATATCATGGCCTCAACAACAGCCTATCTCATCATTCTGAGTCGGCAATCTGTGCTGGGCTCAGCTGGATGGTTCTTCTGGACCTGGCTTACTGGCATGTCAGCAGTCAACTGCTAGGTCACCAGGAGGTAGGATGGTCTAAGGGAACCTCAGCTGGGATGGTGTGTCTTACTCTCTGTGGTCTCATTGTCCATCAGATTAGCACAGGCTTGTTGTCATGGCGTTTCCAAGGTTCTAAGAGAAACAGCACAGAAGCATGCAAGGCCTCTTGAGGCCTTGGCTCAGAAATGAACATTGTTCTTGGCTTTTGTCACTTTCTGCAGTCAAAGAAAGTCATGCAAACAGTTCAGCCATGTGAGGAGGAGAAACAGCCTTCATTTCCTGATGGAAGTGGACTTGACAAGGTTGTTTTGTGGGGACAGAGAAAAGGCTATAGTTATGGCCAGGTTTACAAAGATTGATCAGAGGATATATAGTAAAGGCCCCTAGAAAAGGCTGGGTCTGGAGAATTATTAAGAGTTCCAATCAAGCAGGGCAGGCCTTGCTCTCCCATGACTCCACCCCATGCCCTCCACTCCTTTGTTGCTGCAGTAACCCTGCTGTTTCCCCAAAACATGAGAAAATCATTTTGCTCTGTTACGTTTTTCACTGACAGTTGAGAATACTTTTTTACCCATTTATGGGTGCAAATTAATGAGATGACAACAGACTGAAACCAATGACAACTGCTAATCTGTAAGCAAAAACAAGGGATGAGGAGCCGAGAGCAGTACAGCTGTTTTATTTTAATTGAGGAATGATTTTATGTTAGAAACACTCAATATTCACAGCAAATTAAAAATAATGAAGTGAATTGATACCAAGGATTTTTTTTTTTTTTTGCTTACTATCCCTTTGTAAATCTATTTCTTCACACAAATTGACAGGCCTAATTGATACATACGCTATTATTCCTCATTAGTAGGCTGAATAAAATAATTCTTGATTAAATTTATTGCAATTTACCAATCTAGCATAATGTTTGCAAGCTATAAAAGTCAATCAGCAGGAAACCAGGGGGAAGCAATGACATTATTACATTTTATATAACGTGTAAGTGGTCTCCCTGCCCCAGCAAAAGGAAGGCCAATAGAAGACTCCCAGCTGGGTAGCACACCATGAAGTGGGAGCCCCTACCCCAGACCAGTTTTCAAAGCCACCAGCAAGAGCTCCAAGGCCCTCTCTCCCTGTGTAGCTGGCTTGGGCTCGAGCCATCCCTGCCCTCCTGGCTGTTCCTGTCCTCAGGCAGGCCTTTAGTTGTTCATGACTGAGTTGCAGGCACTTCCAGGGAGGGGCCTGAGGCTGGCAATGGAACCTGCCACTCACCTGTCCCAACCCAACAGGATATCAGAAGGTGTGCTGCTTAGAGAAAAGATGAGAGAACAAAGCCATATGACCCCCAAGAGCTTGTTTTCCCCAGCTTGCCGTCCTAGAGCATCCACATCAGGGGCGGTCCTAAGTCCAACTGCTCTCCAGTGAAGTTAAGAGCTCCATGGACTTCCTGACCCCTAGGTATCACAGGCTGGCAGCATTAAATGTTATATCCAGCCCCACTGTAATGTTTTATTTGGCTCTATGGGATTAAAAATAAACAAAAATTAATTGCCAATTTTTAAAACTTGGTAATTGCACATATAAACTTGGCATCCAGGTTTTCCTTGAAGAATAGGAATATTTGGCCACAGTGGACACCATTCTGTATGGAACTGGGTCGAAGTTATCCCCTTGGAGTGGATGGCATTCTCTCCTCCTCATTATCTCAAGTTCTGTCCCTTCACTATTGTCCATCACCTGCCCGCACCTATAGCATCTATGCCCCTGATGCTTTTGCTGTGCACTGTGTGACTTTTGTAGTGCATGATCTTTGAGTGCTCAGGGTTCTGTTCTTTGAAGTTCTGGAGCATCTCAAAATGGTTGTGCACTCTGAGCTAGGTTGCGTTCATTAGGGGGCACTTGGCTCTGGACATGGGAAACCTGTAGCAACACCCGAGACAGGAAGGTTTACCCAAAGCACTTCCCCACTGGCTCTTCATCATCCTGTGCCTGGTACAAACACCCTGAGGTGGACTCAAGTCTCTCCTACCCCCCACCGCAGCTTCCATACCTATGCTGTTGAGCATTTAACCGTCCATAACCCCCTCCACCCTCTGTAAACACACTCATACTGTGTCCCATTCCCCAGGGTTCTGCTCTCTAGACTATGAGCTGTGAATATCCACTCTTCCCCAAAGTCATGATGATGGAAGAGTGTCTTTTGGATTCCTGTATTGTGAAAGTCTCCACCTCGAGCAGAGCTCTGAGAAGGATAGGAGCAAGGATAGCTATCCTGACCAGACAGACCTTTGTTGAAAATTTCATCAGATTCAACAGCAGCATGAAGATCTCCTAGAACATAATAATAAATGGTTTTAGACATGGCTCCTATGACTACTCTCCTGACCGTTCCCATTAGTTCCTTAACAGCAATGAGATGTCATCCTGTAGGTTACAGAATGATTCAGACATGCCCTTCTCCTCTGGCTCTGGGATGTGCCAGGCATGGAAGGAGCAGAAAATATCTCAGTGGGGGAACCATGCATGGCAGAACCAGTAAGGAAACATCTCTGAGGAGAGACAGGACTTCCCAGACACAAGACCTCATGTGTACAACCAAAGGCAGTTAAGACAGAGTGAAACAAGTTCTCAAATCAAGGAGGACTCCCCAGCTAGGGATCCCAGGATGAACCTGGAGTCATAAAAGCTTCTCTGCAAGGGCCTTGAATGCTGCTGGGTCTGTATAAACGTGCACAGTAGGCCCAGTGCAAGTCTCTCTTTAAGCTCCAATACTGGGAATCTGACTTCTGATGGACAGTTTCTCCTACAGACTCCCCAAGAACAGATACAAAGTTCACCATTTCCCAATCCCAGAGCTCTCCTCCACTTCTCCTCCTCATTCCCAGTCCCAAGGGAGGGCTCAACCATATGTACTCAAACTGCAAACCCCAAAGACACCTTCCACTTTCATGTGCCCTTAGTCTGAGTTACTTTTCTTTCATCCCCATACCACCAACGTGGTCCAGACCACCACTGTCTCTCATTCATATGCACCATGCATGCGGTCCACTACCTCTATCTTATTCACTGTTGCCTCAGCACCTAACAAAAATCCCCAACACACAATAATAATAACAATAGTGTGGTTTCTTATATTGGACACATGTTCTGGCACTTGTATACATATTTTGTGTGCATAACCTCACATAAAAATTCTCTGGAGCGAATATCATTATTATTGTTACTTACACATGAGGAGAAGGAAGCTCAGAGAAACTGTGCCCAAGGTCTCAAAGCTAGAAAGTCCCAAATCAAACTAGATCTGCTCCAACTGATCCTAGAGCCTGGTTTCTACATCCACAGGCTACTTGCCTCTCTGGGCACTTAGTGATGTTCGTTGATTAAATGGATGGATCACCACACCCTTAAGGCAATCTCCATGCCCCTAGCTGTGCTCCTTCCAGATTGGTCTCCATGTTGTAGCCACCATGGCTATAACTTAACATCTTCAATGGCCCCCAACTCCTGAGTCTGGCTTGAAATATCTAGCCTCTTCTTTGTACTCCATCCTCACATCTCCTCACTCTTTCATCAGCCATACCATCTATCTTAATGTTCCTGGATTGGTGCCCCACATTATTTCTTGTTTCTGTCCCTTGTACAGCCCGTCCCTCTGCCCACAATGCCTTCCTCCTCAGCTCTCCCAGCTCTAAAGCTCTCAACCTAGACCCTGCTTCCTCCCACCTGATACAGTCCACCTAGCAAAGATGCCCATCCTCTGGTCCTCATGGTACCCTGAACTGTCCCGCAGGATGGTAATTGCCAGGTACAGTTGCCTCTGCTCTATGAACCTGCCAGTTACTTCAGGTTTCAGCTGGTGTGTGGCCAGTCTGGGCTCTCCATTGGCCAACACAGTGGCAGACATGTAAATGTCCATGCTCAACAGTGATGCCTCTTTATTTTATAAGTTGATTTAATAAACTTATTGGTGATCAAAGACACAATATGCAACTTAAGTGGGGTTCAAGGATCAACAATCAGGACTTCCTTGGTGAGCCTGTGGTTACGAATCTGCTTGCCAATGTAGGGGACTTGGGTTCGATCCCTGCTCCAGGAGGATTTCACATGCCTTGGAACAGCTGAGCCCATGAGTCACAAATACTGAGCTCATGCTCAAGAACCTGTGCTCTGAAACAAGAGAAGCCACCACAAAGAGAAACCTGTGTACCACAACTAGAGAATAGTCTCCACCCACCATGGCAAGAAAAAGCCCACAGCAATGAAGACCCAGCACAGCCAAAAATAAGAATAAATAAATAAAGGTGGAATTTCCCAAGTGGCATTAGTGGTAAAGAACCTACCTACCAAAGAAGGAGACATAAGAGATGTGGGTTCGATCCCTGGGTCAGGAAGATCCCCTGGAGAAGGGCATGACAACCCAATCTAGTATTCTTGCCTGGAGAATCCCATGGACAGAGGAGCCTGGCAGGCTGCAGTCCTTAGGGTTGCAAAGAGGCAGACATGACTGAAGCAACTTAGCACACACACACAAATATAAAAATACTTCCTTAAAAAAAAAAAAAAAGAAGAGGAATCAACAATCAGTAAAAACTCATGTACCTTGATGAGACAATGTGGTCGGCAACCTAGAGGAGTGATTTCCAGGCTTGGTGTGTGTCGGAATCACCTGGTTGGCTTACTAAAGCACAGAGGGCTGGGCCCTACCTCCGCAGTCTCTGATTCAGTAGATCTGGGAAGAGGTAGGTAGACTGAAAATGTCTAGTAAGTTCCCAGGTAATGCTGATGTTGCTATGAAAGTCACTCTTCTAGAAGATTCTGGAAGTGCCCATCAGAAAACAGTAGAACCCAGTAAGACTAGAAGGAAATGCAAAAGAAGAAATGAAATGCAAGCTTCACGTCTTGTGAGGTTTCTGTCTCCAGTTTGTGATACACCAAGCTCTCATCTTAAGGCTGCAAAAAGGGCTTGGAGGACAGCCACACCCAACCTAATGTCAACATTCAATGTGTATCCCAGTCTCTTGCTGCAGAAATCCTGGCCTCTCACCAACATTCTGGTACAGAATGACCACCTTTGGCACCTGGCTCTGCATGCCAGGCACCCAGACCCGCAACACAGGCTTTGCTGAGATGCCCCGTGCATCCTGCTGGCCATCAAACAAGGCCTGACCGCTCTTGTGGATGGCAGCGGCTCCAGGCAAACCAGTGGCCTCCTGCAGACTTTGCGAGCAGGAGGAAACAAACAGATTAATCTCTGAAATTTGATACCCGTTCCAGACACAAGTAGCAACAAACTTAGCGACAAAGCTGTCAAAATATGTTCCACAGCCTCATTGGCAAGAGATCTGGACACACGAAAGAAATTCAGCAAAACCAAATCAGTTGCCAAACTGGGAGGTTTGACAGCGTGCTCGGGAATACATTTAGATCAAAACAGGAACACATCCAAAGGAGCGAGTGTCTCCATAAATTATTATGGAATGATTAGAAATAATTAGTCAGTGATTTCAAAATATTACATATATTTTTCAGTGGTATTGAGGGGACGTGTTATATAACGTAGGATTTTGTTTTTACATTGGGTTTTTCTATTTTTTTTTTCTTACTGCTCTCCAGCAGTTTTCAAAAGATAGGGGCCACAGATGTAATACTCCACCATGCAAATCACGGTGGCTTAAAGGAATAAGTTTTCAGGCAACAGGATTGCTTCGCAAAGCTTCTAAAGGAAGAGAAATGACAGAGAGAGAGATTCTTGTTCCTTCCTGGGCCTTTTTGTGGGGCATGCTCTCTAGTTGCTTTTCCTGAGTTAGAGTTTGGTATCAAAGGGGTTTATAGTTACAAAGATTTATATTTACAAAGGCCTCTAGCAGGTGGTTGGACAAGCCCCTGATTCTGCTGGGGCTCACCCAAGCTCACATAGAATTCCAACCAGAGCCAGGCTGGAACCCTGGCTCCTGACTTTCAGGCTATTTCTCTGGACAGGACAGACTTGGGACCAGAAGTCTCCTGTGGCCTTTCTGAAGAAACTTCATTCCAGAGACAGATCTTTGGAAACAAGCCTGTTTCTAGCATTCCTGCCACACAGGAGAAGAATTCTCATTCCGGCAAGCGGGACACCTCCTGGGCTCTGCTCCTTCAACTGGCCCGGAGTGCCCGGCCAGACCTGAATCAGCCAACCCCAGATTTGGGCATCGCCTGGGTTGGCAGTTTTCTCTCCCGCCCTACAGTTCTGGGAAGGCAGACCAGGAAAGACCTATCCTCTTCACATTTCAGAGGGACAGTGAGACCCAGCTCTGCCTTCATACACAGTGGAAAGAACACCCCACCACCCAAGCGTAAGGAACTCCACAGGCCACGTGAAACAGAGTAAAACGTTACTGTCCCTGCCAGCCTCCCTGGTCCTAGCTTTTTCCACTTTCTTGTCGAGAGTTAAGACTTAACATCCTGCCAAGGGGTATTAACTTTTAAGTTGCCATAAAACCAAATAATTATATTTATCAATTTGTTTTAATTACAGAGCACAGCTAAGCATATGTATGAGTTAGCCGAAAAAGCCAGCATGCGCACCTGCTGTGAGGAGCGCTTTCCAAAAGGAGACGTGAGGAAAATATTTGAATTCCATTTCCCTGTTCTAAAGTCCCATTTGGAAGAAAAAAAAAAAAAAAAAGAGGGAAGAAAAGGCAAGACTTCCAACACAGAAGCAGGCCTTTACAGTTACGGCCTTTTACAAGATGATCTGAGCTATGTTCCCTGTCTCTGAGGAAGGCACCAGCATATAAAATGGTAGTGAATTTGCATTACTTCCAATCCATCATTCTTGGGTGTGCAGGGAAAAACCAGGGGACCCGCTGCAACAAAGCTCAGCCTTCGTGTTGACAGATTCTTATTTAAGTGACTATGAATACAACAATTCCACAAATAATTTGTCAAGTGTGTGGCTGAACTGGCTCTGAACCCTGATAAATACCGCCTCTCCTCCCGCTGCAAAGCAGCATGCTTGGTGTGCGGACACCGCGAGTAGGCACGCGGGTGGAACGATCAATGCTGCTGTATTTCTCTTCTTTGCGGTTTAGCAAAGCAAAACAAACAAACCTCCAAACCACTCTGAAGGTGGCTTTTTCCCCTCAGTGTTAAGTATCCAGGATGGAGCTGCCCTTTGATTGCACACCAGGCTCTGCAGATGGAGCCGTAGGAGCCCCTTTGCAGACCACACGGATGGCCCCCTGGCCACAGAAGCTTCCAGCTTTCCCCTTGGAGGCTCCAGTCAAGTCACTTGGTCAAGGTTCTCCTGGCTGCGGTCCTAATCGGGGCACCTGGCAGATGGAGCCCTGTGGCTGTGACCACATGGGGTGGCCAGCCGTGCACGGGCTGCCCTGGCAGACTTGTAGTTCAAGACGTGCCTGGAAGATGGGGGTGCCAAGTCTCCTTGAACAAAACGTAAATCTAATCATCTTTGAAGACTGCAATATACACTTAAATGTCTCTTGCAGATGTAATTTGGTCTGCATTATTAATTTATTTTTCATAAAGCTCCCTAGCTCCTGAGAGGGTGAGTGAGAGCACAGAGCTGCCCGGATGATAAGCCTCGTTTATCAGGGGAAGGCGGGCATGGACATACAATTTCCCTTCCTAAAACCCCATCCAGCAGAATGCACAGACACTTCTTAGGGAAAGAAGCCTCCTGCAAACTAGATGTTTCCAGACGTTTTAATAAAGTGCCGACCTCTAATGGGACATGAACACTCCCGCACCGCTTGCAAAGTGAGCGGTAACTTATGATGCTGGACCACCAGGCAGAAGAGGGATTGTCTGCGTGTCAATTACACTGAAACTTTTGATGTTGGGATTGTAATGCCTGTAGAAATAATTAAGAAATAATTAACTCATTCTAACACAAAATGCTAATTATTTATTGTTTATAAAGCAATTTTAAATAATGCAAAAGCTCATGCAGTTGGGGCCATCATGATTTTCCAGTCATTAACTTAACCAGAATTTGCATTTTGGGACTCTAGCCAGTGACTTACATGCAGTCCTTAAGTCATTTTTCAAACACCCTGTCCTATCTTAATCTATTCATCATTAATCACATTTGGTCACTTTACATAGAGAACACTATTCAGATGAAAGATAAAAGAAATACATTAATAAAATGAAAGCAAGTTGGAATACTTCAAAACATAAGGTAGGGGATGAATATGGTTATCACAGCAATTTATACATCGTGCACTTAGCATTAAAATAGGGCTGGTGGAGCTGTTGCTTATTATTTAAAAGGGATTGTAAGGAGGAGCCAGCTTTTATCATATCAGACACCCTTTCCCACTGTTCTGAAATGAGAGCATGCATCTAAGCTGGTCCCAGCAGCAGCTCTGCCCTCCCACACCTGGGGCGGGTCAGCAGAGCATGGAGAAATCCAGAGCCTTCTCTAACCCAGGTTCCCTCCCCCGGTCACTAGGCCAGCCAAGCAAAGATGCATTCTGGGACCACTCCAAGGAACCGGTTCATCTTCACCTGATGCTGTCCCTTCAGTTTCCTTGGAGGTCACACAGAGGTCATGCTGGGTCCCATTCAGTGGCACCAAGACCTCCCAGTCCAGTAACACTTAACTCTGGGCCTAAAGGTTGGGTCCTATGTGGGCTCTTAGACATTCTGTGCGATGTCCCCTTCCTGGGACATCAGCAGAGCAGAACTGTGAGCTTGTTTCCCGTATCAGTGGAAGCAAAGTGAAAAGAGGGAAGAAAAGCAAGAGAAGAGGGAGGGAGGAGGCAGGGAGGGAAACTGCATCCACCGTCACCATTTCTCCCACCCAGAAGGTCCATGGCCATCACTAACACACGATGTTCTGAGCCAGCTGGGCCCTTCTTGAAGCCCACAGACTGCCCACGCTCCCCTGGGTGGCTCCTTAATCAGGGCCACGGTACTAAGCATGTACTAGAGCTGAACCACTGGATTTCCATGAGAACTGGTTAGATAATGGTTGTGTCCTTCAAGGATTTCCACCAATTAGGTGGTAATGGGGTGGGGGGATTGGACTATGGCCAGGCTGTGAACCGAGGGACATCTTCAGAGGAGGACGATTAAATCCCTACCCAATCACACAATTGGCAGGAGAGGCAATCCCCCCAGACCAGGTAATGCTAATGCTGGGGTCAGTTATGTGGGTACGTGTAAGGTTCAGTTTCGAGGCACCACAGGGCCTAAGGTAACCAACATATTCAGTATGTTGGTCTCTTCAGTGTATATTCAGCTGTTTGGGCCACTATAGTAAGATATCACAGACTAGGAGGCTTATAAATGACAGAAATTTATCTCTCACCATTCTGGAGACCGGGGAGTTCAAGATCAAGGTGCTGGCAGATTCAGCGCCTGGTGAGGGTCCACTTTCTGGTTTGTAGACAGTTGTCTTTACTCTGTATCTTCATTTGAAAGAAAGAGCTAGGGAACCCTCTGGGGTCTCTTTAAAAGGCACTAATCCTATTCATGAGGGCTCCACCCCCATGACCTAAGCACTTCCCAAAGGCCCCACTTTCTAATATCATCACAGTGGAGACATCATCACATCCAAACCTTTAGTCTATAGCAATTGGATACAGACTGATAAGACAGGAGTCAAATACAGAGAACTCAGAAAATCCAACTAAATTGCTTGAAATTTTCTTTGCAAAGTACACAAGAAAAGTGTTGTACAGAGCCTGAATGTTTCAGGGTTCTAAATAAGTGCAGCAAAATGTGGTACCTGGGCTGTGATCCTCAGCAAGCTCACCCCTGAAATAGAGTGAGCTCTGTGAGAACTGGGAACCACACTGCTTGAATTGCCTTTGTTATTTCCAGCACCTACAACAGTGCTGGGCATGTGGTAGATCTCCTTTCTGATTAGCCACTAACAAGATGTTGCTGCTGCTAAGTCACTTCAGTCATGTCCAACTCTGTGCGACCCCATAGACGGCAGCCCACTAGCCTCCCCCGTCCCTGGGATTCTCCAGGCAAGAACACTGGAGTAGGCTGCCGTATCCTTCTCCAATACATGAAAGTGGAAAGTGAAAGTGAGGGCACTTAGTCACGGCCGACTCTTAGCGACCCCATGGACTGCAGCCTACCAGGCTCCTCCGTCCATGGGATTTTCCAGGCAAGAGTACTGGAGTGGGGTGCCATTGCCTTCTCCAACTAACAAGATGTTAAATAAAGCTAAATACAATTAAGTGATTTTAATGTTAAGTATATTCAGCTGACCCACACTGAAGTGCCTGAATCCAGTCATTTCCAACCAGCAGAAGAATCTAGAGGAAAGAGCTTGATTGTAATCTAGCACCCTTTGGGGCATATCTTTAATATTTTACTCAAGTCATGTTTTGGGGCTCTCCCATGTGCCAAGTGCTCTATGAGATGAAACCATTGCCCAAGCTCTGCTGTGGGGAGGGGCTGGCTGCCAGTCATGATGGAGGCTGGCCAAGAGATGTCCCTCCAGATAGTTCCACAATGACTGAGGTAGACAGACAGGCTGAGTGGCTCAGACACAGAATGGGGTGAGGGAGGTCCCTGGCAGAGCAGTCAGGGAAGGTGGGGGTGAGGTCTTGTGCCTTGCTGTTGCAAGCACTGTGACTGCCTGTGCTCTAGAATACTGAGCTATTGAGTGGGTCAATGCTCTATAGCCAGACTCCCATCATTGTTGTGAGATGGGAGGAGGAGAGTACGGAGCAAGAGGAAGAGATGGACAAGGTGAGGGAAAGATGAGGGACCCAGGAAGAGTCCAACACTGGGTGGGGCCAATGACAAGGCAGGACAGACAAGCCCTCTCTGGGGTCTGGCCTTTGGGACCAGTGTGTGCTGGTCAGCGCAGCTCTTCTGCCCCTCATGGGACCCTGAAGACCGACACCCCAAGCTGCAGCCCTCCCAGACACCAGCAGAACTGGGCTGGGGGCTAACTTGTAGACAGAAACACAGGAACAAAGAGACAGAAGAATTAAAGGTTTACTTCCAGGACACGTCCCTTGCCATATGATCTACCATGCCACCAAAAGGGGATGTGAAAACAATATTGTCCTGTCCTCCATTGTGGAAATGGTGGTAAGTGTGGTTATGAGACATCATTGCAACTAGGGGAGTTGTTTTGCAGACTGACCATTGTCATGTACCAGTTTGGACTCAAGGCAAATAATTGAATATTTTTAATGGGTGTTTTTCCAACATGTCCCTGTCTTTTTTTTTTTCCTCCTTCTTTTAACAAAACTCTTGCCAAAAGAAAGTGTTTTCTAAAGTCCCAGTCAAAAAGTAGTAATGTTCTATCCACACATTAATGATTCCAAAATTCTCCATTATGAACAATATTTATCAAAAACAGCCCACTATCAGATGAAAGATGTGCCTTATCTTTTCTTGTCAACTAAAACATTATTCACTGAAAGTTTCTTTCATATCTGTTTCAGGGGTTTCAGTGTCATTTTAAATTGCAAATCAATCATCTATCTTGCAGCCCTCGTTCTGGAGGGGAGATTAACGCTCTGGCTAAAATTGTTTACAAAGCCATTTGTAAACCTTCTGCGGATGCAGATGAGGAAAGTTTACCAGTTTAACATTGTTGATCCCAGAGAAAGCCTTAAGCAATGACTTCAGAGGGCAAAAAAATTTGTTCATTTATCATTATTGTCATGGGCTTTCGCAAATGATAACAATTTGTCTTCATCCTATTTTTAGACAATGAGCCACAATAGAGTCCAGAAAGCCATTTTGCCAGATGGGAGAAGGTGCTTTCATTGCAAAATGTTGTCTTTTCTTTCCCTGCCCTATAAAATTGGCTTAAGTGAGAACTAAGGATATGTTTTAATGTCAGGATTCCCAGAAGACATAATGACATACAATAAAGGCATTGCCAGCCCCAGGAAGGATGTGGTTCAAATGCATTGAATACTATTTTCAATCTAAAATCGTGACTTCTAGGATAGATAGAAGCATGGTGAAAGCCGGGAAGATAGTTATAGATTTTAGCACGCGTTCATTCCTTATTAATATTCCCTTTTTTAAAATGAAACACTGCAATAGGAAGGCCAATTACTTCTCATTAAGATGAATAAAAATGTTAGAATAAGCTGGACATAAAATAAACATTTAAAGTGATATATGGTGAATTCCACCAAGCTCTGAACTACTAATCAGAAACTCTCTATGGAAGAGAAGATAAGAAAATCCAGTTTTCATTAGAAACGTTCCAGATTCTGGGGGAATTTCATTAAGCTTCTTGCTGGTTCCCCTCTGCTAGTTTCTGGCAGCATCCTGGGGAGGTGGGTACTCTTGTTTTTGTGTCTCTGATATCCAGGGGTCTAGGAGCCCCACTTCTGCAAATAGCCCCAAACCAGTGTTCCCTTCTCTAGGCTGGCTCCCTTGTCCTCCACTGGCTTTGTGAGCCTGTCATTGGTAATCATTATATGCTTAGTCCATCTTTAACACAAAGGAATATTTCACCTGTGTTTTCCCTCCATTGAGGACAATAATCAGACAGGCTTTAGAGCGATTCTGTAGTCCAAAATCAGCACCAACATGACAATAGGTGGTCCTTCTGGTTTGGGTCCAGGTGCAGGGGGCACCGGAAACTTCATCTTCTAGAAGCCTTTATCATTGAGCTGACATTTTAGCAAACAGTACTATTGACTCATTGAACACACGGTGGAAACGTGAGAGCATTACTGAGCGTTAATCAGCCTGAAAGCATGTCACAAGTTCTAAGAGAGCCTGGGCACACACACACACACACACACGTGCTCACACAAACACCTTGGAGGTTTGTGACAGAAAGGCTCTTAGGGAGCCCGGGCAGGTTGATGCTACAGATTGGATTGAAACAGTGCACACAGTAGGTTCGGAGGAAGTCTGTGGCTGGCCCCACTCGGTGCAGGATAGACAGCGGTGTGAAGAGCTGACAGCCCCCCAGGACTGTGGCCTGCTTTACTTTAGCCAACTGAGCCATGGCCAAGTGTCTGCTCCTCTTCATGCTGTCTTTTCTTTTGCAGAACTGCGGTCCTTATCTGACAAAAATCTGTTTCTCCACTAGCCAGTTTCTTAAAAGTGAAGAGATAACTTGCAAGTGTGAGCTCCACGGTACTTCTGCAATTTGAATCCTCATCACAGTCCCATTCCCTGGGCTGCAGCACACCCCTGCCCCTCCTCTTCACCCTGCCCTTCCTCATCTGCACCCCCTCTATTCCAGCTCAGTCCTGTGCCTGCACCAAGGACTTTCCCAAATAGCTCAGCCCTAGGGACCCCTTGTCCAAGTGGCCTTTCTGTGTTAGCCCAGTCTGAACAGGGACAGTTGTATTTCCCAATTATGACTGTTTGGGGTTTTCTTTCTTTATTTTTTGGTCAATAGTACTGTATTTATTGGCTGGGGAATTTATCACTCAGTAATTTTAAGAACAAGACATAAAAAAAAAAAAAGAACAAGATATAATCATCTAAGTAAATTACTTTTTTTTTTGCTTTTTTATTTTATTTTTAATTGTGGTAAAATACACATAATGTAAAACTTACCACCTTAATGATTGTAAAGTATACTATACAACCAATCTCCAGAACTCTTTTCAAATTACAAAATAGAAACCATATCGACCCATTAAATGACTTCCTATCCCAATCTCCCTGCAGACCCTGGCCACCCAATCGACCATTTTTGAAGCTGTATCTGATGTTTTTGTCCTCCTGTATTTTCTATTACCCCTTGGCCATCCCTCTCATTCAAGTCACCAGAGACTCATTGCATCAGGGAAAAAATGGATAGCAGAAAATAGACCAAGATAATTCTCTAATGAATATAAGTCTCAAAAGTCTAAGCTGGAGAAGAGAACAAAAATGGTCCCAAGGAATGAGCCATAGGTGAGGAAGGATGTGAGATGACCTAGCAGAATACATACATGTTTCAGAAGGAAGAAAATGAAAATGACAGAGAGCACTTAGGTGCTGATAGGTTCCCAAGAAGGAGCAGATTCTTGGCCATCCTGGTGTTGAGACCCCACAGAATGATCGGAGCATCCACAAGCACCCTGCACTGGACTGAGCAACCATGGTCCAGCACTGGATAGAGGGATGGTCACTGGGTACCTCAACACCTCCACTCCAACCCTGCCTCTAAACAGGACCCCAGGGAAGCCTGGAAAAGTCCCCAACTTGGTTAAGATTGTTCCTGTTGACTTGATAAAATAAGACCTTGTTTTAAAATTTTTAGTTGAATGGTGGGAAAATAAATTTTATTTTTCCTGAACTTTAGGGATGATGTAGTCCACAGGTCTGCCCCTTATGCCAGCATTCAATTCAGTTCAGTTCAGTCACTCAGTTGTGTCCGACTCTTTGTGACCCATGGAGTGCAGCACGCCAGGCCTCCCTGTCCATCACCAACTCCTGGAGTTTACTCAGACTCATGTCCATTGAGTTGGTGATGCCATCCAACCACCTCATCCTCTGTCGTCCCCTTCTCCTCCCGCCTTCAATTTTTCCCAGCATCAGGGTCTTGTCAACTCTGAGTCAGCTCTTCGCATCAGGTGGCCAAAGTATTGGGGTTTCAGCTTCAGCATCAGTCCTTCCAATGAATATTCAGGACTGATTTCCTTTAGGATGGACTGGTTGGATCTCCTTGCTCTCCAAGGGACTCTCAAGAGTCTCCAACACCAAAGTTCAAAAGCATCAATTCTTCAGTGCTCAGCTTTCTTTATAGTCCAACTCTCACATCCATATATGACTATTGAAAAAACCATGGCTTTGACTAGATGGACCTTTGTTGGCAAAGTAATGTCTTTGCTTTTTAATATGCTGTCTAGGTTGGTCATGACTTTTCTTCCAAGGAGCAAGTGTCTTTTAATTTCATGGCTGCAGTCACCATCTGCAATTACTCCTTATACTGTCTTAAATCTCCCACTTTCCTGCTCAGACTTTATGCCATGCTGTAAGGAAGCCCATGTGGAGAAGAGCGGAGGCTTCCTTCCCGCCAACGATCAGCACCGATCTGTCTGCCATGTGAAAGAGCCATCTTAGAAACATATCCTCCTGATCCACTCAAGCTTTCAGGTGACTACAGAACCAACGGGCATATTCAGCGCAAACCCATAAGGGATTCTAAGTCAGAATTGCCTACCTAAACTCTTCTTGAATGCTTAACCCACAGCAACGATGAGACTTCTGACCTAGTGGGAACTAAAAATATGGATTAACTGACTCTGTTTAACTTCAGCTGAAGAATCTTCATTCCAGCTACTCCTGCTTGTAACTGTGGCATTTTCATTAATGGAAGCAGATACTGCTCTGATCTCCATGCAGAGAATTCATTCCCTTGCTTAAGGATGTAACAAATGGAGATAGGAAGTAATTTACACCTGAATATATAAAGAGTCTCTAGGTAATAACCCTTAAATGTAACATCACCACAGATAGCCATTGTCATTTGCTTGTCCAAAGTCACCAAAGAGGAAGAGTGAGGTGAGATGTTAATTCTAACTTGACAGTGGGCATCTGTGTGCTTCAAACCAAAATGAGAAACAAGAAAACTGTATCATGGTTACAGCAGTTTGGAAGCTGAAAACATAGGTGTAACCTTGCTATTTCTTACAATTCACAAATAGACAAGTTTTTTATTTTTGTTTTTTTTCAGAGAATTGAAAGTGTGTGTGTGTGCATTTATGTATGTGTGTGTATATGTGTAATGAAGTGGAAAGATCACAACAAGAAAACATGTATCTCACTCTAGTTGACAATGACCAGAACGATCTAGAAAGAATAAAGTAGACAGCAGGTTCCAACTGGCACAAAATCAAAGTTAAAATAAGTTACTGGATAAAATACATCTCCAAGAACCCTTGGCATTCTCCCATCTCTGAATTAAACTAAAACTGGTCAATAACGATCATTGCACATCATGTGTCATCTGTGGATATGGATTTACTACATAGATAGACATGGTCATGTGAACTCTACAGATCTATGGCCTAGGAGTACCTAATAAAAATTATCTGTAAATTGTATCTTTATTAGTGCTCTTATGCTCACTTCCTGCTTTTTTTAAAAATGAGATTGTCTATATTATTGGCTCTTTATCCAGGAAAAAACTTGAAATTCATTTCTGTGATAAATCACAGAAATTTATCACATTAAGCCCCACTGAATGTTTCATAGGAACATTTTTTGGGAGGGACAGAGTTAATGTTTGGCTTTAGAGTCATCGGAACTTGATACGGATCCCATTTTCCTCTAAACCCTTGTGTAACCCTGAGCAACTTACTGTGTCTGTCCAAATATCAGAATTTTTATCTGCAATATTATTTTTTTCTAATAATAAAAATAGCATGTACTTTTATAGGATTTACTATATTTCAGACCCTACAGTCAGCATCTCCTGATTTTTAACTCATAGAATCCCATCACCTAACATGATTCTCTTCTCCCAAAGCCTGACACATATTAGACACTGCAGTGGCAATATATTGTTTCATTTGGAGATAAAATATTAAGAAGCATAATTAATAGAAGATAAAATGATCTCTTTCTCACATATCTAGGTGACATGAATCTAAAAATATTTTTACAGCTTTACTCTGTAACTAAGTACACAGAAACACATGCACCGTAGAAGAACATGATTTCTAAAAATCAATGTATCATTGCCTTTCCTATAACATCCATTTCCAACCTCCTGGTATCACTGGGGACATCAGAGGGACACTGGGATTCAAAGACAAATGCCGTCTTAATTGGACAGGTCTCTTTTTAACATTTACCATCTCCTGTTGGGTCTAGCTCAAAGAAGTCAATATTCTTTTTTACAAACAGGGGAAGAAAAAAATGTCATCCAAAATCCACATTTCTAAGTTACTGGTGTGTGTTTGGCGCAAGCGTGTTGATTCCAGTATCCATGTCTGTGCAATGCCGTACACGTAAGTTAGCCATTTTAGGCAGAGTTGAGGGCTGTGACCACATCACGCCACCCAAAACAGGATACAGGACAACTCAGCGCAGGCTACTAAGCCACAAACTCATGTCATCAACCCCAGTGGTAGGGACCCAAAGCCGTGAGAGAAACTCCATTCTCAGAGTCTGTCTGTGTCAGATACCTAAGTTCTCAGTTGAGACAGTGAGGGGTGTCTTACTCCTGCTGACTCAGTTCACATTAAAATACTGAGAAAATATGAAGGAATATACTGCCTTATCTTCAAATTTAAGCCAGGCACCAAAGGAATGTGGTGAACCCTCTATAGAGGCACCATAACTCTGGAGGAAGCCTGCTTGTGGATTTTGGTGTCAGAGAGACCTGGGTTCAAACACCAGCTCTGCCACCTGCTAGCAGTGTGATTTCACTTCTCTGAGTTTGTTTTCTTGTAATGGCTACATGAGGTAGTATTTATATACTCCCTGAAACATAGCAAGCTCTCAGTAAATGCCAGAAGAAGCAATAAAGTGATAATGATTTTTACCTCTCATTTCTTCCTCTTTCCCTGAGCTCCAAATTTGTACAGAAGACTAACTACTCAATATCGCCACCTGGGTGTCCCACAGGCCCTAGGAACACAGCATGATAAATCAAACTCGCCATCTATTTCCTAAACTTGCACAAACTAAAAACGTGGGTCATCACTACCTCTTCCCTTTACTCTCCATTCACATGGATTCAATAACACAGTCCACATGTTCACTGGACTTCAGGTTGGAACTTCACCTCACAAGTCAGAATTTTCTTCCTCCTCCTAAAAATATACAGAAGTAATATGGAGACCAAAAACAGAAAATGTTTATAAGTTTTCAGAGAAATTAAAAGACAAATGTGATACAAGACTCCAAAACACATGTAAGGCTTTGAAAAGCAGTTGTGATTGGGCAGAAACCAGGAAGATAAAGCTGAAATAAAACTCAATGAGGTTCAGGATGGGGAACACATGCATACCCATGGCTGATTCATGTCAATGTATGGCAAAAACCACTACAACATTGTAAAGTAATTAGCCTCCAATTAAAATAAATTAATTAATTTTTAAAAAACTCAATGAGTAACTGGAGGAATTCAGTGATAGTAGATCTCAGGAAAGACCAACTAGAAGACATTTTCTAAAGGAAAAAGATTCAGCCTGAAGTGCAAAACTATCCCTGTTTTCAATAATGGGTACTAACATAGAGCAAGGGGGCTTCTGCTAGGAACCCCCTTAGCCTGGTTGGGACAGAGAGGCAGAGTGAGCCATAGTTGCAGGAAGCAGTATGGGCTTGAGGCTACAGAGAAGGGGAAATTTTTGTCTTGTGAAATCTGAAGGGTAAGCCTATCCTCTCCTGCCCCTTAACCCTCTCATGGATGGATCCCATACGCTACTTTCTCACATGGTCTCCTTCAGAACTTCATTCTGAGTGAGTGGCTCAATGCCCTAGCAGCGAGAAAGGCTGAGAACTTGAATTCTGGCTCCTACCTTTGTGCTCAGTTGCTCAGTCGTGTCCGACTCTTTGCCACCCTACGGACTGTCGCCCACCAGGCTCCTCAGTCCCTGGGATTCTCCAAGCAGGAATACTGGAGTGGGTTACCATTTCCTTCTCCAGGGGACCTTCCCGATCCAGGGATCGAAACGGTGTCTCTCATGTCTCCTGCATTGGCAGGCAGGCTCTTTACCACTAGTGCCACCTGGAAAGCTCTCTTCGTAGCCATCTGTTACCCCTACCCTCAAACTCATCCTCTGGCTAATGGAGGAAAATCAACCACATCCAATTATAATTACTACCAAGGAGCAGCCATGACCTCTATACAAAAATACTAAAGGGAAAATTGGAACTAGGTAGCAAAACTTAGAAGCTGAGAAAATATAAAGGAATATACTGCCTTCATATTTTGAAAGGAAAAAAACTTGTCTAGTAGCCCTGTTTTCATAGGGCAGGTAAAAATTATGACCAAACATTTTGTCATAACTTTTTAAAAATGGGAAGCAATAACATCTCTGAAGAAAGCTCACAAAGAAGGAACAATTGTCTTATACATGATGGCTTGGAGTTAAAGGGTATCATTCAAACGCAAAAAATCTAGTGATTAAAATCATATACCTATGTATAAACACTGAGGATTATACTAACATAATATGTGTGTGTTAAGTTTCTTCAGTCGAGTCTGACTCTTTGCGATACTATGACCTGTAGTCTGCCAGGCTCTTCTGTCCAAGGGATTCTCCAGGCGAAAATACTGGAGTGAATTGCCATGCCCTCCTCCAGGGGATCTTCCCAACCAGGGGTCGAACCCACATCGCTTTACATCTCCTGCATTGGCAGGCAGGATCTTTATCACTAGCGCTACCTGGGAAGCCCATATACTAACATAATATTAGAAACTAAAATTGGGTGGTACAAAAGAAAGAAAAAGAAGGAAGGGAAAAGGGAATCTGTTAAATGTATTATTATTCATGTTAGAGAATGAATAAAATAATGTCTGAAGAAATAAGAACTAAAGATGTCCTAGAAAGTTATAATTACAGGAGTTATGACTAGAAAATACAGACCCTCAAATTTTGGGAAAGCCAAAATAAATCACAAAGTAGAGGTCTATGTGATTGTTTGGTCTAAGAACCAAACAAAAATCTATTGTAAAATGATATGTCAGAACAAAGACCAAATATGTGTCATGTAAGTGTAAATGGGCTCAGTTGATCTACCGGGAATACTTTCAGGTTGGTCCACAAGGCAAAGCCAACCCCACTTCACTTGTATGACAATCTCTAGGTTCATCCTCATCTCTGCAAATGACACTATATATTCCTTTCTGTGGCTGAGTAATATTCCATTTTATATATGCTCCACATCTTTATCCATACCTCTGTTGATGGAGACAGGTCTCCATGAAACAGGTAAGACCAAGTCACTACAATCGTTGGGCCATGGAGGTAACCTAAATATCCATCAAAAGACAAAAGAATAAGGAAGATGTGGTGTATAAATACAATGGAATATTACTCAACCATAAAAAAGAACAAATAGTGCCATTTGCAGAGATGAGGATGAATCTAGAGATTGTCCTACACAGGGAAGTAATTCAGAAAGAATAAAACAGATATACCATTTAGATTCAGAATCTAAGGGAAAGGTACAGATGAACTTATTTGCAAAGCAGAAATAGAGTTACAGATGTAGAGAACAAACTTATGGTTACCAAGTGGGGAAGGGAGCCTGAGACAAACTGGGAGATTGGGATTGACATATATACACTACTGTGCATAAAATAGGTAAAAATGATAATGAGAATCTATAGCAAAAAAAGCCATATAATATAGCTTATATGTCAAATATATAAGTTGGCTTCCCTGGGGGCTCAGACAGTAAAAGATCTACCCGCAATGCAGGTAGACCTGGGTTTGATCCCATGGGTCAGGAAGATCCCCTGGAGAAGGAAATGTCAACGCACTCTGGTATTCTTGCTTGGAGAATCCCATGCACAGAGGAACCTGGTGGGTTACAGTCCATGGGGTCACAAACAGTTGGACATGACTGAAAGACTAACACACACACACACACATGTGAAATGAAAAAGGCTACAAATGACCTTGTCTGAACAGGAATAAAGCTACAGATGTCTCTGCTTTTTCATATGCTGTCTAGGTTTGTCATAGCTTTTCTTCCAAGGAGCAAGTGTCTTTTAATTTTGTGGCTGCAATCACTATCTGCAGTGATTTTGGAGCCAAAGAAAATAAAGTCTGTCATGGTTTCCATTGTTTCCCCCATCTATTTGCCATGAAGTGATGGGACTGGATGCCATGATTTTAGTTTTTTGAATACTGAGTTTTAAATCAGGTCTTTCTCTCTCCTCTTTCACTTTCATCAAGAGGCCCTTTAGTTCTTCGCTTTCTGCCATGAGGGTGGTGTCATCTGTGTATCTGAGGTTATTGATATTTCTCCTGGCAATCTTGATTCCAGCTTGTGTTACATATAGCCTAGTATTTCGCATGATGTACTTTGCATATAAGTTAAATAAGCAAGGTGATAATATACAGCCTTGATGTGCTCCTTTTCCAGTTTGGAACCAGTCTGTTGTTCCATGTCTGGTTCTAACTGTTGCTTCTTGACCTGCATACAGATTTCTCAGGAGGCAGGGAAGGTGGTCCAATATACACATCTCTTAAAGAAATTTCCAGTCTGATACGTTCCATACAGTCAAAGGTCTTGGTGTAGTCAATAAAGCAGAAGTAGATGTTTTTCTGGAACTCTTTTGCTTTTTTGATGATCCAGTGGATGTTGGCAATTTGATCTCTGGTTCTTCTGCCTTTTCTAAATCCAGCTTGAATACCTGGAAGTTCCTGGTTCACGTACTGTTGAAGCCTCGCTTGGAGAATTTTGAACATTACTTTGCTTGAGTGTGAGATAAGTGCAATTGTGCGGTTGTTTGAACATTCTTTGGCATTGCCTTTCTTCGGGATTGGAATGAAAACTGACCTTTTCCAGTCCTGTGGCCACTGCTGAGTTTTCCAAATTTGCTGGCATATTGAGTGGAGCACTTTGACAGCATCATCTTTTTTTTTTTTTTTAAATTTTTTTATTAGTTGGAGGCTAATTACTTCACAACATTTCAGTGGGTTTTGTCATACATTGATATGGATCAGCCATAGATTTACACGTATTCCCCATCCCGATCCCCCCTCCCACCTCCCTCTCCACCCGATTCCTCTGGGTCTTCCCAGTGTACCAGGCCCGAGCACTTGTCTCATGCATCCCACCTGGGCTGGTGATCTGTTTCACCATAGATAGTATACATGCTGTTCTTTTGAAACATCCCACCCTCACCTTCTCCCACAGAGTTCAAAAGTCTGTTCTGTATTTCTGTGTCTCTTTTTCTGTTTTGCATATAGGGTTATCGTTACCATCTTTCTAAATTCCATATATATGTGTTAGTATGCTGTAATGTTCTTTATCTTTCTGGCTTACTTCACTCTGTATAAGGGGCTCCAGTTTCATCCATCTCATTAGGACTGGTTCAAATGAATTCTTTTTGACGGCTGAGTAATATTCCATGGTGTATATGTACCACAGCTTCCTTATCCATTCATCTGCTGATGGGCATCTAGGTTGCTTCCATGTCCTGGCTATTATAAACAGTGCTGCGATGAACATTGGGGTGCACGTGTCTCTAGCATCATCTTTTAGGATTTGAAATAGCTCGACTGGGATTCCATCACCTCCACTAGCTTTGTTCATAGTGATGCTTCCTCGGGCCCACTTGACTTCACACTCAAGGATGTCTGGCTATAGGTGAATGATCACACCATCATGGTTATCTGGGTCTTTAAGATCTCTTTTGTATAGTTCTTCTGTGTATTTTTGCCACCTTTCTTAATATCTTCTGTCTCTGTTAGGTCCATACCATTTCTGTCCTTTATTGTGCCCATCTTTGCATAAAATGTTCCCTTGGTAGCTCTAGTTTTCTTGAAGACATCTCTAGTCTTTCCCATCCTATTGCTTTCCTGCACTTCTGTGCATTGTTTACTTAGGAAGGCTTTCTTATCTCTCCTTGCTATTCTTTGTAACTCTGCATTCAGATGGGTATAAATTTCCTTTTCTCCTTTGCCTTTAGCTTCTCTTCTTTTGTCAGCTATTTATAAGGCCTCTTCAGACAACCATTTTGCCTCTTTGCATTTCTTTTTCTTGGGGATGGTCTTGATCACTGCCTTCTCTACCATGTAATGAACCTCTGTCCATAGTTCTTCAGGTACTCTGTCTATCAGATCTAATCCCTTGAGTCCATTTGTCATTTCCACTGTATAATTGCAAGGGATTTGATTTAGGTCATACTTGAATGGTCTAGTGGTCTTCCTTACTTTCTTCAATTTAAGTCTGAATTTTGCAGTAAGGAATTCATAATCTGAGCCACAGTTCCCTCCTTGTCTTGTTTTTC
This sequence comes from Cervus canadensis, assembly GCF_019320065.1. Classification (NCBI taxonomy): domain Eukaryota; kingdom Metazoa; phylum Chordata; class Mammalia; order Artiodactyla; family Cervidae; genus Cervus; species Cervus canadensis. The sequence goes on along the minus strand of NC_057403.1, from coordinate 30,531,157 downwards.
TGACTGTATAGAGCTTCTCCATCTTCACCTGAAAAAAATATAATCAATCTGATTTCAGTATTGACTATCTGGTGATGTCCATGTGTATAGTCATCTCTTGTGTTGCTGGAAGAGTGTGTTTGCTATGACCAGTGCATTCCTCTGGCAAAACTCTGTTAGCCTTGCCCTGCTTCATTTTTTGCTCCAAGGCCAAACTTGCCTGCTATTCCAGGTATCTCTTGACTTCCTACTTTTGCATTCCAGTCCCCTATGATGAAAAGGACATCTTTTGGTGTTAGTTCTAGAAGGTCTTATAGGTCATCACACACTGTTCAACTTCAGCTTTTTGGCATTACTGGTTGGGGCATAGACTTGGATTACTGTAATACTGTGTGGTTTGCCTTGGAAACTAAAAGAGATCATTCTATCATTTCTGAGATTGCACCCAAGTATGGCATTACATTCACCAATTCCAGTCTGTTTTAGTTCACTGATTCCTAAAATGTCGATGTTCACTCTTGCCATTTCCTGTTTGACCACTTCCAATTCACCTTGATTCACAGACCTAGCATTCCAGGTTCCTGTGCAATATTGCTCTTTACAGCATTGGAGTTTATTTCAATCACCAGTTACATCCACAACCGGGTGTTGTTTTTGCTTTGGCTTCATCTCTTCATTCTTTCTGGAGTTATTTCTCCACTGATCTCCAGTAGCATATTGGGCACCTACTGACCTTGGGAATTCATCTTTCAGTGTCCTATCTTTTTGCCTTTTCATACTGTTCATGGGATTCTCAAGGCAAGAGTACTGAAGTGGTTTGCCATTCTCTTCTGCAGTGAACCACGTTTTGTCAGAACTCTCCGTTATGACCCATCTGTCTTGGGTGGCCCTACATAACATGGCTCATAGTTTCATTGAGTTACACAAGGCTGTGGTCCATGTGATCAGTTTGGTTAGTTTTCTGTGATTGTGGTTTTCATTCTGTCTGCCCTCTGATGAATAAGGATAAAAGGCTTATGGAAGCTTCCTGATGGGAGAGCCTGACTGTGGAGGAAACTGGGTCTTGCTCTGATGGGAGGGCCATGGTCAGTAAATCTTTAATCCAACTTTCTGTTGATGGGTGAGGTTGTGTTAGCTGCCTGTTGTTTGGCATGAGGCCAAACTGTCAATGCATGCCTCCACCAGAGACTCCTGGACATTCACAGGCAAGTCTGACTCAGTCTCTTGTGGGGACACTGCTCCTTTCTCCTGGCTCCTGGTGCACACAAGGTTTTGTTTGTGCCCTCCAAGAGTCTGTTTCCCCAGTATTATGGAGGTTCTGTTATCAAATTCCACTGGCCTCCAATATCAAACTCCCTGGGGGTTCTCAGTCCCTTTGCCAGATCCCCAGGTTGAGAAATCTGTTGTGGGTCCTAGAACTTTCTTAACAGTCAAGAATTTCTTTGGTATAATTGTTCTGAAATCTGTGGGCCATCTGCTCAGTGACTCTATGTTGGACAGCACTGCTTGACCCAGGTCTGCTGAAGCCAGAGCCCCTGTTCCCATGGCAGGCCACTGCTGACCTGTGCCTCTGCAGGAGACACTCAAACACTCAAAGGCAGGTCTGACTCAGTCTCTGTTGGGCCTCTTGGTCCCGGTGTGCACAGGTTTTGTTTGAGCCCTCTAAGCATCTCTGGTGGATGTGGGGTTTGATTCAAAATGTGATTTTGCCCCTCCTTCCTGCTTGTTGGGGCTTCTTCCTTTTCCTTTGAACATTGGGTATCTTTCTTTGGTGGGATCCCACATTCTCCTGTTGATGGTTATTGAGCAGCGAGTTGCAATTTTGGAGTTCTCCCAGGAGAAGATGAGCATATGTCCTTCCACTCCATCATCTTGAAAAAGCTATTTTTCAACAATGATTTTCAGGTCTGCTCTGAAGCAACATGATTAAAGAGGCTGATAAAGTCCCCTGAGTTATATTTGCCAACCTGGGGACCCAGGAGAGCCAATAGTGGTAGTTACAGTCTGAGTTGGAAGACTTGGGAACCAGTAGACTCAATGGTATAAATTCCAGTCCAAGTCCAAGTCCAAATCCATAGGCAGGAGAAGACCAACGTCCAAGATGAAGTTCAGTGCCATGCCTTCACAAGCCTCCATCCACACTGCTCATCAGTTTTACCTGTGCCCATGGCATCTTTTCCCTCATAGGCTCTCAGCAACTTGAGGGCAGGAACTGTGTCTTAATCATCTCTGTTCATTCTTCAGCATGAGAACAAGAGTTCCAAAAAAGGGACGTGGCAAACAGGAAAGATTTGACAACTGCTTCAATAGTTCTTCATTGAGGTCGTGGTTACTTTGATTGTGGATATGCTTGCAGTTCTGAGAGGTTCTCCAGGGGATCATCCTGACCCAGGGATTGAACCCGCATCTCCTGCATTCCAGGCAAATTCTTTCCCATTGAACCACCAAGGAAGCCAGCCCATGGTAGTAAGGTCATGCATAACGTCTTGCACACTAGGCTTCAGCATTATGTGAACCAAGAACTTTCAGATGTCCAAGCCAGGTTTATAAAAGGAAGAGGAATCAGAGATCAAATTGCCAACACTTGCTGGATCATAGAGAAAGCAAGGAAATTCCAGAAAAATGTCTACTTCTGTTTCACTGACTACACTAAAGCCTTTGACTGTGTGGATCATAATAAACTGTGGGAAGCTCTTAAAGAGATGGGAATATCAGACCATCTTAACTGTCTCCTGAGAAACCTGCATGTATGTCAAGAAGCAACAGTGAGAACCCTGTTTGGAACAACTGACTGGTTCAAGATTGAGAAAAGAGTATACAAAGAAAAGGGCTGTCTGCTGTCACCCTGTTTGTTTAACCTATAAGCTGAGCATACCATGAGAAATGCCGGGGTGGCTAAGTTGCAAGCTGGAATTAAGATAGGCAGGAGAAACCTCAACATCCTCAGATATGCAGATGATACCACTCTAATGACAGAAAGTTAAGAGAAACTAAAGAGACTCCTGATGAGGGTGAAGGAGGAGAGTGAAAGAGCTGGCTTAAAACTAAATATTAAAAAAACTGAGATCATGGTATCTGGCCCCATTACTTCACAGTAAATAGAAGGAGAAAAAGTGGAAGTAGTAACAGATTTCCTCTTCTTGAGCTCTAAGATCACTTCAGATGGTGACTGGAGCCATGAAATCAGAAGACAATTGCTTTTTGGCAGGAAACCAATGACAAACCTAAACAGTATGTTGAAAAGCAGAGACATTACTCTGCTGACAAAGGTCTGTAAAGTCATAGCTGTGGTCTTCCCAGTGGTCACATATGGTTGTGAGAGCTGGACCGTAAAGAAGGCAGAACATCAATGAATTGTTGCCTTCAAACTGTGGTGCTGGAGAAAACTCATGAAATTCCCTTGGACAGCAAGGAGATCAAACCAGTCAATTGTAAGGGAAATCAACCCTGAATTTTCACTGGAAGGACTAATGTTGAAGCTCTAGTATTTTGTTCATATGATGTGAACAGCTGACTCATTGGGAAAGTCCCTGAGGCTGGGAAAGATCGAGGGCAGAAGCAGAAGGGGGCAAGGATGGCATCACTGATGCAATGGACATGAACTTGGGCAAACTTCAGGAGATGGTGAGGGACAGCAAGACCTGTTGTGCTGCAGCCCATGGGGTTGCAAAGAGTCAGACACAACTGCCTGACTGAACAACAATACCTGAAACTAATACAGCATTGTAAATGAATTTTACTCCAATAAATTTTTAAGAAGAAAAGGAAACAAGAGATATTCAAAGGCACACTAGACAGATGTAAACAAAAAGAAGCAGAGACCATGCTTTTACTACCTGAGAAGGTAGGATTCAGAATCAAAGCTTAAAATGAGACATTTATAATGCTAAAGGGAGAAATTCACAACCATAATAGAACGGTTCTGAATACCTGTGTCAGATGACATAGCAATAATTGTGTGACAGAAATTACAGGAGATGCAGGGAGGAACAAGAAGTGACACCAAGAATAGGACACAATTCAGCACTTTTTCCATGGCAGACCAGTGGACAAAAATTTAGACTCTAGCAGCCCCAGATAACATAATTACTAAGACAGACTGGACTGAGTCACACAGATTACATACTTTGACAACAGGTCATTTATTTTCTTTTCAAATGCCCATGAAATATTAATAAAAGAATCAATCACAATGTAGGCCACAAAGGGACCCCAGTAAATTCCCCAAAACCAGAAATAACAGAGATGATATTCTCTGATCACAATGTAGTAAAAATAGAAGCAAATAACAAAATCAGAAAATAAAAAGCCCTTCCCACCTGAAAATTAAAAACAAATTGAAATCACTCTGAGACATAGTCTAAGTTAGAGAGCAAACATTAGTCTGAAATGAATAATTTCCAAAAAATAGTAGTGAAAATATTTATATCAGAACCTATAACTACAGCTAAATAGGACTCAGGGGGGAAAAGTCATAAACTCTAAAGCTTAGGTCAATAAAAAAGAATAAAAGCAGATGAATTAGGCATCTGACTTAAAAAGTGTGGAGTAAAACAAAGATAAAAAGTAAAGAGATAATAAAAGTAAAAGTAAAAATCAGTAAGTTAGAACACTAGAAACCCACAGCCCACAAACTGTGTCTTCAGGAGAGGGAGAAACACAGTAAGATAGCCCAGTAGTCAACCTACTCACAAAAAAAGGAAAAAGAAAATACAAAGAAAGAAATGAAAAATGTAAATAGACCAAAGTCCATTGAAAAAATGTATAAAAACCTATCTAAAAGAGCTTTTGATAAAAAGCAGTTGTAGGCCTGGGGAAATTTTATTAAATCTTTCATAAAATCAGGTGATCCAATAATGCTTAAATATTCTAGAGCATATAGCAAGAAAGAAAATTCCCAAAATGTTTTATGGAAGTAAATATAACATTATGCCTAAATCTGGTACAGACTAGGCAAAAACAAACAAAAATCACTGTCTAACTTTATTTGGCATATTAGTGCAAAAATCAGATATAAAATGTTAGCAAACAGAGTCCATTAGACCATTAAAATAGTACAGTATAAAAATGGGTTTTATTTCACAAATCTAAGAATGGTAAAATAATAGGAGAATCACTAAGTACGTTATTCTACTACTAACTATAAGGAGAAAAATTACATGTTAAAGTCAACAACAATTTAAAAAAAAATCAACAGCACAATAAAATATAACTAACATATAAAAGCTTCTCAAAAATTCACAAGGAAAAGACAGCGACCAAGTTGAAAGTGGGGACCAAAAATGTTCACAGAAAAGGAAATATAAATGATTAAATGTAAGAAGAGAAGCTCAACTTTAATAAGACCCCCAATTTGAAGTTGTTTCAAGATGCTGTTTTCACCAATTCAACTGGCAAAAATCCAAAAGTTTGGTAGCATTCTGTTAGGGATGCTTTGGGGAAACAGGCATCGCATATTGCTGGTGGGAATATGAATTGGTATAACCCCTGCAGAGGGCAAATCAGCACCATCTATCAAAATTACGTATGTATATACCCTTTGACCCATCAATTATACATTTGGGAATTTTTCCTCCAGTTACACTTGCATGCACTTGAAATGATGTCTGTACACAGTTATTCATTAGCTTCTTGTAAGAGAAAAAAAAGAAAAAACCTAAATGTCCATCTGTTACAAACTGGCTAAAAATTATGGTATATCCATACAATATAATACCACAAAACTATAAAGACAATCACACTTTCTATATATGGATATAGAAAGACTTCCAGTGTATACCAAGTAAAACTAACTAAAAAGCCCACAATGTGCCAAACAATGTATATATTAAGCTGCCTTTTGTGTTAAAAGAGAAATATATACATACACACATATAAACATATTTATGAAACATGTGTGTATGTGTTAGGTAATAAGCCATTTCTTGCAGTTTTAGGAAATAGTGTTGTAAATATTGGCCCACATCTAGTTTTCCAGGTTGATCAATCACTTCTGTTCCCTCCAACACACAGCCTACTCTAATCGCATATTCTATCCTTTAGTTGTACTGAGCCACTTAACAGCCTCTGGTTATCTTTGTGCATATATTGTGCCCTCTGACTAAAGCACCAAGACGCCCGCTGTCTGTCAGATGGGCCACTCATCCTTCAAAAAGGTCCAGTTCCAAAAACTCACCTACTCTTAGGAGAGAGAGAGTGGCTTCCTTCTGTGGGCTCATATGCACACTCCTCTTTGTCAGATTGTACTGAATTTTGTTTAATTTATTTTTTTATTGAAGGATAATTGCTTTACAGAATTTTGTTGTTCTCTGTCAAACTTCAACGTGAATCAACTATAGGTATACATATATCCCCTCTGTTTTGAACCTCCCTCCCATGTACTGAATTTTTTGCTTAGATAGGTAACATCCCAAGAACACCATGAGAAATTCAGAGACAGAGTCATGTGTTATATTTACTTTTGCATCCCCAGGACCTATCTGACCCAGATTATGCACATAATAAATATGCCTTCGAATGGAAAGGGTAAACAAGCCACATGCCCGTCAACGAATGAACGGGTTAACAAAATATGACATATACATACAACAGAATATTATTCAGCCTTAAAGGGAAAGGCAGTTCTGACACAGCCTACAACATGGATGAACTGTGGAAACATATTAACTGAAATAATCCAGATCCAAAAGATCAAATGTGTGCTGTGCTTAGTCATTCCATCGTGTCTGACTCTTTGCAGCTCCATGGATTGTAGTCCACCAGGCTCCTCTGTCTATAGGGATTCTCCAGGCAAGAATAATGGATCGGGTTGTCATGCCCTCCTCCAGGGGATCTTCCCAACCCAGGGATCGAACCCAGGTCTCCTGCATTGCAGGCAGATTCTTTACCATCTAATCCACCAGGGAAGTCCAAAAATACTGGAATGGGTAGCCTATCCCTTCTTCAGCTGATCTTCCCAACCCAGGAATTGAACCAGGGTCTCCCGCTCTGCAGGTGGATTCTTTACCAGCTGAGTACACAAATATTTGAAATTCATATGATTTTTCTAAGACAAATATCAGAAACAAATATTAGAAATTTATATGAGTAGTCAAATTCATAAAGACAGAAATAGAATGATGGTTGCCAGGGGGTCAAGGGAGGATGGAATGGATGCTTGAGTGGGAACAGAGCTTCAGTTTGGAAAGATGAAATGTCCTGAAGATAGATGGTGGTGATGGTTCCACAACAATCTGAATGTAGTTAATGCCACTGAGTCATTATTCTCAAGAACACTTTTATATCCTATTCCCAAAGATGGTAAAGACTGTACATTGTGTTTTTCTGTCAAAATCAATTCTACTGTTAGAAAATTTTCTCTTGAGATTTAATAGAAAGCTGTCAATGAATGGTCACTAAGATCTTGGTAAATATGCTACACCATTCATTTGTCAATAAATACTGCTGGCTGGCTAGGTGGCAGACATAAGGTGCTGGGGACAGAGGTGAGAAAGACAGACCTCTTTTCCTCACCTCAAGGAGCAGCCACACAACACTGAATCTACAGACCTTGAAGAACTCTGAAGACCCTTTGTCTCTAGTCCTTCCAGCCTGGGGATCACCCTCTCTGCTGTACTTCTCTCTACTCTGTAGTAGTTTCCACTTCGTATACCAAATGTCTGTTAACATTCCAGAGCAGAGAACCTTTTCTCTTAACACAAAACACAAAATGTTTATGAAATGCATTGTCTGGGTAGAAATGCACTGCTCATTTTCACGTTTTATTTTCAAGTTGGTTATTGCCGGGATAGAGAAGTACTATTGATTTTTGTATGTTGATCTTGAGTTTAGCTATCTCACTGAACTCTATTATTAGCTCTAATAGCGTGTGTGTTGATTTCTTTGGTTATTCTGGGGAGATGATCATATCATCTGCAGATAATGTCCATTTTATCTCTTCCCTTCAAATCTTTACAACTCCAGTTTCTTTTTGTTCCCTCATAACATTGGCCATGACCTTTTAAACAAAACTTCCCCCCAAACCCCCATAAGGTACCAAAAAATTGGATTGACTTTATGATATGGAAATAAAAGATTTTTATTCAAAGAAACCATGAACAAAGTTACTAAATGCTAGACTAGAAGATACATGCAATATCTAAGACAACAAAGGATTATTGCTTCTAGACTATGTAAGGAATTTCTGCATATCAACAAGGAGAAAATGTCAACCCAACGGAAAAACTGATCAGAGGATCTGAATAGTAATTTATAGTTGAGAAAATTCTAAAGCTAACAAGCACATCGAAGAGATGCTTAAAATCCTTAATAATCAGAGAAGTGTAAATTAAAACAATAATGGGCTATGGCTTATACATATTAGACTGGCTGAGTTAGAAAGCTGGTGCCAAATGTTGGAATAAATGTGGGGATATGAGAATGTGATCCACCTCTTAAGGTGATGTGACCAGCGCAGCAATTCTAAATAGCAATTGGGTAACTTTAAGTCAACTTTTAAAATGCATCTGCTCAAGGGTATACCAGTTCCCATACATGCTTCTAAGTGGACATGTGCTAGGAAGTCCGTGGTAGCCTTGTCCGCCACGTTGAAGAGTTGAAGGCATTTGGGTTGCCCATCTTTGAATGAGTGTATAGTTAAAATATGGTGAATGCAAACCACGGAGTCTCATGCACCACCTGGGAAAAACAGTCTAGATGTGTCCTGGGTCTTAAAGGTATAGTGCTAAGTGAGGGAAATTTTTAAAAAGTCTACAAATGTCTCAACCAATATCATTTATATGAAATTCAATTACATGCATACAAATCAAGAGTACATATTTTGTAAGAACATACATGAATAAAAAAAGCAAGCCCATGTTAAGTGCATCAAAGTTAAAGCAATGTTGAGAGGCCAGAAGGTTCCGGAGAGAGAGATGACAAGAGCCAAGCTGATGTCTCAGAAGGGTCACGTGGAAAGCATCATCTCAGAGTTATCTCAAAGATGCCCACAAGAAGCGGCCCAATCACACTCCATGTCATGAGATGAGAGCCTGTGATTAGCAGTTACAAGCTGGTATATCTAGAATGGGTAAACAACAAGGTCACTCTAGCACAGGGAACTATATTCAATATCCTGTGATAAACCATAAGGAAGAGACTATATCTACATGTATACATGTATCACTGAGTCACTTTGTTGTACTGCAGTGATTAGCACAATATCATAATTCAACTATACTTCAATAAAAAATAAAATTAAAATATCAAAAAATTAAAAAATCTTTCAAAAGAGCAAAGTGGGAACAAAAGCAGAATAAGAATGGGAGAAGAGCCTTTTTGCCTACTCCCTACCTTGTAAAGAAAGGGTAGGGTGGCTAGCAAGTGAGAAAGGAGGAGGGCAGAAGCTTTCTCATCTTCCTCGCCACCCCCAGGCCTCTGCCTTCCTGGCCTCATCTTGTTCACAAAGTGCAAAGGACTCCGAAAGACAGCCTTGTCTCCTGATCTGGCCAGGATCCAAAACCTCACGTGATAAGTTACACCAGGCCTGGAGTCCAGAGCCCAATGCTGTGTTCATTGTACATGGAGGGGTACCTGGTTCTCAAAGATTTGATTCAGAGAAAATAAATAATTGGCCTCAGAAGCTCATTAGTCAGGCAGGGAACACACCCAGCCTTCTCTCTGTCACTTTTCTTAGCCACATCATTTGACAATGTGGCAGGTTGGGGTTGCACCCCCTCATGTCAACGGAGGCCCGCCAGAAACCCGGGGCTGCCAGAGCCGGGCCATGTTGGAGACGGCATTTTTATTAATGTCTGTCAAGGAGACTGGTGGCTTAACAGGCTGACTGTTAGAGATTATATATTGACCTGGCTTCCTGAATGTATTCTCGGCTGGTTAGGGATTGTTACATACAAGTTCATTGGAAAGTTAGCCAGCCTGCTGCTCTCAAAATACTCTTAGGGTTGAGGGGAGCAGAGAGGTGACTCCTGTCTCTGGGCAATTTGGAAAGCAGGAACCGGAAAGAATAATAAGTGTGGTGAAAATGTATCCACCGCAGGGAGTGGGTCTGGGATCAGGGACTGGACATGAATGCAGAGCAAAGCCTTCCTAAACACAGTGGAGAGCATGGACGGACCTATGTCCTAATTTAGGGCAGTTCGCTTGCTCAGCGATTTCCAGGCAAGTCCCAGGGGAATCAAAGTGAGTTCAAGACGAACAATTTGGTGCCCACAGCTAAGTGATTAGACTTTATCCTACGATAATGGCTCAGGCCCTGAAGGGCAGTGGTGCCTCCCACTTGTGTGGCCATCTGCAAAGAGGTAGGCAAGAGGTCGGGGAGGGTAGGCTGCACGCTTCTGCTGGCAGTGGGAACTCTGACAGAATGGTACATGCCAGAAACAAGTGGAGGAATGTCACCAGTCTAGATGCGGACTGGAATGCTTGGCTTACTCAAATACATACTTTGGTAAGAATTTACAAGGAAAGTTGTGCAGAAGCTTGGACAGCAACCCAAGTCCAAATCCACTCACACAAGCATCTTTTCTAGATGCCATAGGTCTCAAATTAGCATAGGTCACCCTTCATTAGCAGCTACCAAGCTTTCAAAGAACACGAGAGTAATTAAGCATGGTTGTCCTGGACCCTGGGGTGGGGAGACTTGGTCTAGCAGTGCCTCCTGATTCCCACGAGTCTCCAGAGAAGGATGCTTCATCTGTGGTCCCTGGAATGCCACTGGGAAGCTTCCACAGTTTCACACTGAAAGGAACCAAAGAGCTGGGCCACCCCATTCCATAGATGGATGAATAAAAATCAGCCCTGCAAATCTGCCCTAATGTTCATTTGCAGCAGCTGCCTGCAGTTGGGAAACCAGATCTGCTTTGTGGCATCCTTGATCGAAGACGATCCGTCTGGGACTTGGGGGCCTCTCCCACCATCGTCCTACCCCTGAGGCAGTCACGCAGTTCCTCCGGGTTGTGTACAGCCCAGAGTCCCTGAGTATCAAACACTCCAGGCACTCAAGTGACAATCAGAAGACATGGCCTGAGTGGTACGGTAACATCCCCGAAATGCCAAGCTTGCACCCAAGCCTTGGCTTTGACTCGCAAAGAATTAAAGTCAACATGTGTCTGGGCATCAAATCAGAGAGAACTGTCAACTCTTTCAGCTTGTCAGTTCTACGGCACTAAAATTTCCTTCTTAAAACAGTATCCAATTTCAAGTGTAAAGGAAGAGAACGGATAATACAGATGTTTCATGGATTTCGAAGTATCAAGAGTCTAAAACTATCACTTTTACTTTATCAGCCACCTCAGAAAAGTTCAAAGCATTTTTCATGAACGTTTTCATGCAAAATTTCACAAAAGCAGACGGGAAAGATGAGAACCTCATTTTAAAGACAAAAATGAAGGGACGGCTAGAGGTTGGCGGACCCTTAGCCTCTTTCTTCTACACGTCCTTCCCCAATCCCAACAGTCAGCATTTTTAAAGCACTGTCCCTAGATGGGCCAGGCTGTCCTGGACTTTCCAGGACTGGAGTAACAAACCCAGAAGTCAGGCCACTGAGGGGATGGGTGTCTTAGTGCCCAGGAGAGGCAGTGACAAGCCAGAATGCTCTAGGTCTAGAAACAGCTGAACCAGCTCCGGCCTATCCTGCCATGAAGAATGTGGACCTCAATGAAGTCAGATAATCTGATTTTTAAAGAGAAGATGTAAATTTAATAGTTTTTGGATAAAATTCAGTGATTTTTTTTTTTGTTTTTGAAAAAAAAATTCATTGCTAGCAAAAAAAAAAAAAAGTAAGTCACATCTGTGAGCCAGATACTGCCCAAGGCAGCTGGTTTGCAACCTCAATCCTGGGATGTACTGCCACTTGATGGCAATTTCTATCTGTGTTTAGGGGAGAAGAAAAAAAAAAAAGAACTCCTATTTTAAACCACAAATGACTGCAAACACATCTGCCTGCTAGGGGACCTACACCCTTTTTCTCCAGTCTGGAATATTTTCTTAGAAAGATACTGTGATAGTTTTGGGCCATGAGCCCCTGCTGTTGCCATCTTCAGACATAGTCTGAATGTTCTGTTAATTACTGCTGTACATATATACCATGGAATACTACTCAGCCATAAAAAAGGATGAAAGAATGCCATTTGCAGCAACCTGGATGCAACTAGAGATTATCATATTCATCATACTAAGTGAAATGTGTCAGAAAGAGAAAGGTGAGTACATTTTTATCTGCTTAGAAAAGAGAGAAGAATGTAGGGTTTGGAAGTCTGAGCTCTCTGCTGCAAATAAAGCCTCTTTCTTATTCCTGTCCAATCTTCCAGGAAAGTTTACTATCTTCGCCTGCTTTTGCTACGTTGAAGTGGGGGCATGCCCCACACCTGTGTCAATGTGGAAAGGAAAGAGTCGCATGGCGAGTCTCCAAATGCCTCGATAAGAGAAAGAAGTGGGAGAAAGAAGGCACACAGAACTCCTCAGAGATTCTGGAAAGGAAGTTTCTTGACTTCCCTTTGTAGGTAGGACAGGATTTGAGGGTTTTGTTTTGCTTTTTTAAGGTCAGAATGACCCCTGCAGCCCGGAGGCTTGGAGACATGTTTACTCAGGCAGCCAATAAGCTTTGAGTCACCAAGATCAGGGCACAGGCCACAGGCCACGAGCTGCTCTATGGTGGACAAACAAGGACTCACTTCCTGCCAAGAGTTCCAGGGCTGTCAGGCCCAGGGGAGTATGTGTGGGATACGCAGCCAGAGTTTGCATTCCAGAAGGTGTGGCCTCTCTGTACTCAGCAACCAAATGGCAAGGCTGGTGGGGGGCCCACTCTGGAGGTACCATGATGGGCATCATGTCATGACCACAGAATGAAGCCTGGGGCAGCTGCAGACAGGGCATTTACTCCTTCCCTGGGCCTTGGAGGGAGCTTCCCAAACACCCAGTTTGGGTAGCAGCAGAGGTTGTCCTGAGTAGATAGAAATGTCCTCAGGACCCTTCTTGCAGCAGTCCCTGGGAGCTAAGAAAGCTAACATGTTTGTGAAACAGGAAAGCGGAGCGGGAGATCCCTACGGCTTCCCTTGGAAATAGTTCTTTCTGCTCAAGACACTTTCAGGCTTCCAAGTACACACAGCCCCCTCATCCCCACCCCTCTGTCCCCTGGGGAAGTAAGCCTTAATATGCAGAGTTCTAGCCCGAGGTCTTGTAGTTTGAGCACAAGGGATGTGACGTCTCCTAGCCTGGTCTGGGGACTCTGCAAGAGCTTCCTTTCTTCCTGTGACCTTCCAGGGGATTTTTGAACCACTGATCATGAGTCACGGCAGAGAGGTGAGTTTCCCTTACTTCTTCTTGGCTATGATTAATGTATGAATTGTTGGCATTGTGGCTGTTTTTTAATAAAAAATAATCAAAACAGCTGCAAAGGGAACATACTATGCCCACCCGCAGTCTGGCTACCGTCATCTCACATAACCAGATCAGTTTATTTGGTTAAAGCAATGTGAACTGTAACCCTGAATAATTTATTGAACTATTGAACCACTTGGAAAATAATTGAAGCTTGAGCCTAGTTTTACATAACAGATTTAAACTGGAGGGAAATGTATTAGCAAGATCTCAACCTCTAGAAAGAGAAAAGGCAGCCAGGGAGCTGACAGTCCTTATCATAACATACAGTTGTATAAAGCATTTCTAATCGGCCACTGTCTTTGGCGATGACTCAAGAGCATCCCCTATCCCACTCCAGCTGGGCCTGACCACAGAGGCAAGGGAGCTGAAATGTGAGAGGAAGAGGGGCACTGCCAAAATGAGAAGGGACCCCAGAATTTGAGGAGTTGGGGCGCAGGGAATGTCTCTCATCCACGGCATCTCGTCTTGACAATGATCTATAATATAAGGGTCTCCTGAAGATGGCCTAGGGGATGTTAGTTGTGCACAAGTAAGATGGGCTCCACTTACAGGGAAAGGCGGTGTCAGCCCCACCTGGTTCTGTACCTTGATGAGACAGCATCTGGTGCGCCTTGTGCACGTCTGGACCCACGTGATGAAAGGGGCATCGACAAAATAAGGAACCCAATAATTAGCATTCAGAGGGGAGGAGGCGTTCCAACTGCACGCAGACGCAATCAGTTGAGGAACACACTCTCTTCTCATTTTAAAACTTTCCTCATAGTACAAGTATTTTGATACATATACTATAGTTAACAAAATATAGAAAATACAGATAAATCAGAAATCACAATCTCAAAGGCAGAGGTGTATAGCCTTCAAGGTTTTACGTATTGCATTATAAGTTTTTTGGAAAATGGAGGTCATGTGATTCCATGATCTGTATTTTTTTAATTAGCAATACATATTGTTATTATATATAACAATACATGTCTTGAATAGGCAAATATTTTTGTCTATAAAATGTATGTACAAAATTATTTTGAATAGCCACATGGCATTCCTATACTGTCATTTACTAATGAGTGCAGGTTGATTCTGATTTTCATATTTATATACAATGATGCTGGTATGATAAAAAGCAGAAAGACGTTTTACTATGCTTTATCTCTTAATTCTCCAGCTCTGGAAGGGAGATACTACTAATTTCTCTATTTTATAGAGGAGAAAAATGAACTTACAGATTTTAAGCAACTAACTGGCTATGACATCCTGGGCTAGGATCAGAGCTGGAATTTAAACCCAGGCCTGTCTGATGCTGCAGCCAAGATTGTAATTACCACAATCCACTGCTGTCTACACACATCTATTGCAATTTTCCTGACTACTTCCTGAGGTTAAATGCCTGAATGTAAGACAGGCTGGTACCTGGGACCTGGGACCCTTTGCTGCAAAGTTTGCACCTGGGAAATTGTCTCTTCAAGCAACACAATGCAAAGAAACTATAAGGGACTGAAAATAACTGTGTGCATGTGCAATTGGGGCAAATTATGGACAAGAAGATACAAAAAGACAAAAACGCCCAACTGCAGCTTCTGGAGAGCTCGGAGCCAAGGTAGGGTACTGTGCATGCCACCTGCACACGACACCACCAAATGGGTGGGCAGACCAGCTAAGATGACCCTCTGGCCGAAACGCTGGACCTCTACCCTCACTCTGTGTAAGGAACCAGCTCACCCTTCCTCGAGAAGCAAGGAAACCTGTTGTTTGTTCTCACTCCCTCCTGCTGTAGCAGGGGCCCAAAAAAGTCTTGCCTAAATTTCTTTTGTGGCTTCAGATCAATTTCTATTGATTAAGGAGGCCAAGAACCCTGTATACTTACTGGGACAAAGAAAATCAGAACTTTTAAATCTAGGAAACAGAAAAAGGAGTCACTGCATTCAGAGATCGGTAGGCTCCTGGGGTGGCTGCATGTTGATTCATTCTGGGCTCATCCACCAGCCCACGGGAATAGAGAGGCTTAGGGGGGATCACAAACACTCTGAAATTGAAGGGTCTCCCTTGTGAGGCAGGGGACACCCTCTCCAAAAGCATTCCAACACAGTTCACAGAGGTCTCTGGTAGAGATGCCAGCCCTGGGCAGGAGACTGAAGACGAAGACCTGGCACCCTCTCCAATCCTCCCATTCTACGATACCACCACTCATTGGCTAGCTTGTACTATAATTACAATATAACATTGAGGGAGTCTTTATTTATACGCCATAGTTACTAAAGCAGTGTTTCAAAACTATTTCTATAAAAGAAAAGTCATCTTTGATCTCCGGAAAATATGGGGGTAGGTGGTAGAGGAGGAAGGGATGAACCCATATTTGGAAATGTGTTCAATTGGAGCAAAATGCAAAACTGGCTTCTGTTTTCAATTAGGAGCCTTTGTTCCCTGGCAGTGGCCCGTCCTCCACCTTGCCTGCTGCCCTGCCTGCGTTACTCATGGAAGTCACGCATTATTATAATTTAATTTGTGTATTCACCTGGAGAAAACTGTGATGTGGGCACCAGAAGAGACACAGACTGCTTAGCCTAAGTTGGCCTTTTCTCCCTTCTATTCTAATAGATCTTTTTTTTTTTTCTTTTTGTCACTCAAAATGAGTGTCTGATGTACTAGCATAAATTGTTAAAAGCAGTTTTAGGTAAAGGAAGAGAGAGTAAAGTGGAGATTTTTTCACAAAAGCCAACCTCAATTTATGTCAAAGAGGGTTAAAAGACCTTGGGATTAAAGCAATAAACTTGCTGCTGTCAAAGCTAAAACCCGCTAACAATTTAGTGCCAAACGCATGTTGTTCAATATCATTTCATATTATATTATGTCACAAAGAGCTGACGGTTCTGCATCACCCTGACAAGGCTGATTTACTCTGAAGAATTCATCGACATTTTGCACAGTCAAAGCTGACTTCATTTTGTTTGGATGGACGGTGGGAAATGTCTCTGTACTTGAGTTTGAATATTAGTCTGAAAATCATTCTTGGATTAAAGATTCAGGAGACCATAGGTCCACAGCTTAGCAAAGCCAGGTCTTTGAAAGACAGGAATAGACTTTTTATTGCTCTCATTGGCCAAGTATTTAGACCAAAACTTTAATAAAAATCAACAGAGGTTAAATTAGATTTTTTTGGGCATCCCCTAAAGTATATGAATTGTTAACCAACTCTTCAGAAAAATAAAATCATACTAGAAGATCTTGCCTGATCCAGACATGAATAATTTATAAATTCCTTAGGAGATGCTAAATCACCTTATTTCCTTGATTATGTGTATTCATGATCCCCTTAGCCCATTTTCTTTTACCAGTAAAAAAATAAAAAGGCATAGTTGCAGTGAGTGCAATGTCAGGGTGTCTCCTGGTTCAAAGATCATGGGACAATGGAAAAAGTCAGTGAGACAAAAGATTCTTCCTGGGACAACACAGAGGGAAAAAATGCACCTGAAATTATATGACTGCTCCTTGAAGAGTATCAATCAGGCTAATTTTAAAGTCAAAGAAACAAATATATTGTATAAAGTGACTTGTATAAATGTCTACTGCATATGAAATATGTATCTCTATTTATAAGCTTAGTTATAAAAAAGTATGCAACAAAATATTAAGAGTGTTTATTTCTGAGTGGTGACATTAGGGGTAACAGGTGATTCTTTTCATCTTTATGGGTATTTTCAACTTTTCTTAAAATGTACATGACTTAGCTTTGTTTAAAAAGGAAACCAGAAAAGTCATAAAACTTTATTAAAGGAATTCATTGTCCAAAGCTATGCCACAGTAAACGTCTTTGTAAAGTATGGTCTTTAAATCACAACAAGACATCCCTAATTTAACAAACTCAAAAATTGAAGTTTTCAAACATGGCTTTCCCTAATGTCTGGCCTGTATGGTGGTCGATTTGATAACCCACAGGAGGGTAATGGTGAAAACGCTTCCCAGTTAGGTGTCTGGGACTCTGTGTTGGGCATCCCCAGGGCTGCTGTGTGTTCCAATTGTGTGACTGACACGCTACAAGAAAGCCCAAACTCTGCCACCAAAGGATGCTGAAAGGCCTTGACAGGTGGTCAGAACAATTCCAGGTGACAGTCAGAACTGAAGGGTCCCAGAAGAGGGAGGTGTGCATGTGTGCAATCATGTGTGTGTTCTCTCTTCTACATTTAGGAAAATAGACTCACCTCATCCTTGCCCAGCTTCTCTCTCCGAGGCCTCAGATGCACCATCTCGTCCTTCCGTCCTCTGGCGGGATCTCAGCATCACCCGCCTCTCACCTGAGCTTCACCACGGCCTCCCCCGCAGCCTGAGGGGACTCCCTGTCAAGGCCACTTTCTTAAGTATTTTTCCTCCCCAAATATTAAGTAAATAAAAGTGCTATGTCTGCAAAGCAGCAGTGGACCCAGAAAACAGAAAGCAGCTTGGCCTGGCCCAGTTGTCTGGACTCAGTTTCCCCCACTGTGTGAGGAGCATCTGCTTTGCAGAGTCGGCATGGACTCTGAAGGCATAAGGTACATACTGGGTACCCGCTGTACCAAGTAGGGGCGGCATCATGGGATGAGATGCTACCCCTGAGCCCTAGGGAGCTCCCCATCTAGGAATGAAGTACCACCAAGTGAAAGGGCTGAAAGAGAAGCAGAAGCAAGTGGGGGTGCAGACCCACGACTTCCCTGGGGGGAAGGCCAAGGAGGGTTCATGGCAGTAGAAGTGTGCTGTGGAGGATGAGGAGGCAACTGCCTGTGAAACACGTCGATGTGCAAGGCAATTGTGATTAGGAGATGAACAGTGACAGTTACCCGTCAAGTGAGGCAGAATAATCTCCTGCCTCACAGTAATTCCACATGGCTGAGGAGATGGCAGTTAAACAGTCCCCAGCGCTCTCTCTCCCAGGTGAGGCAATCCCTAAGGCTCAACCTTGTCCCTCTTTTGCACATCCCTTCCTGTTTCTTTGACGGTGTTTCTGTTCTAGGACCCTTTGTTTCCCAAAAGACTAACCCTGCATCTGCCACCCGTGGCTTCTGCACCCAACCTCCAGGAAGCGTCCTGCTCACACTCTGGCCTATCCCACCTCTGGCAGCACCTGAGGCTCTTGGCTGCCAGGAGGAGGAGACCAGTGCCACAGAGCGACAGGAGTTCAGAAGGATGCAGACTCAGGCATCCTCACTGACCGCTGGTTCCTGCCTGACCCTCTGTGAGGAACACAGCTCCAGGACCACAAACTGCCCTCCAGGCCTTCCCAGACTGGTTTGGAAGCAGAAATTGGCAACAAACCTACAGCTCAGAGCACAATAGTGCTGGGATGCACAGAGAGGAACCTCCAAGACTGGGTCAGAGAAAGCTGCTTAGGTAAGGAGACATCTGACCCGGGTCTCCATAGTGGACCTCCAAATCAAAGCCAAGTCCTGAGCGGGATGCAGCCAGAGAATTATCAAGAACAGATGGAATGGTTTTGTGGGGAAGGGATGGAAGGGAAGGAGGGGGAAGGGAAGGAACTGGAAAGGTAGAGATAGGGTGCATACAATCTAAGATGATTTAGGGAATCTGGACTTTATCCTCCCAGTCAGTACCTTGAATCATTGAGGGAATCTGGGCAGAGTTAAATGTACAATAAATTTATTGGGTTGGAAAGCACTGTAATTTTGATTTGCATTTCCCTAATGTCTTCCGAGGTGGCACAGTGGTAAAGAATCCACCTGCCAACGTAAGAGACATGGGTTTAATCCCTGACTCAGGAAGATCCCCTGAAGTAGGAAATGGCAACCCATTCCAGTATTCTTGCCTGGAAAATTCCATGGGCAGAGGAGCCTGATGGGCTACAGTCCATGGGGCCACAAAGAGTTGGATACAGTGAGCACACAAGCCATGCCAACCACGCAGTGACTGAGGTTGTTGAGCATCTTTTTATGTGCTTGTCAATCATTTGTATTTTCTTTGGAGAAAAGTCTCTTTAGATCCTTTGCCTATGTTTAATTGGGTTATCTTTTATTATTGAATTATAATGGCTCTTTATATATTTTGGATACAGTTCTCTTTGAAACCAAGCAGGATTCTGCAGGACCTTCCTGGGGACAGCCTCCTTGGTCCATGGCTTTTTATTTATAGAAAAACTTTAGCCTCCTAGGCCTTCCCTTTCCTAAGAGGAAATTTCATCCATTAATAGCTGGAGAAGTAAGAAAATACAGAAACAAAGGAAAGTAGTCAAGAAAGACAAAATAACAATAGCTTAACCATGAAACAAAGTCAAGGACACTTACTTCCACCTCACAACCTATAGATAATATCCTGATGCATATACTTGAGTAGTTTTGCAGAAACTGGGACCACACCCCTTATCACCAGGTGAAGGAAGCTGACGCATGTCGACCACCAGCACGTAGACCTCAGGCCACTTGGAATCAGAAAACTGATGACTAAGATTCCCAAAATACCACCATACTACCTCACCACCAACCAGTTAGAAGAATGTACAGGAGCTGATCACAGACCCCATACTCTCATCCCTAATGTTGTCTTGAAAAACCCTTCCTCAAAAGCCATCAGGAGTTCAGGTCTTTTGAACTGTAGATGTCTTTTCTCCTTGACTGTCACCCTGCAATAAACACACTTTCCTTCACCACACCCCAGTGTCAGTGGATTGACCTTGCTATGCATCAGACAAGCAGACCCAAGTTTAGTTAGTAATACCTTATCAGATAAGTGATTTATACACACTCTTCCATTCATATTTCAGCCCAACAATTGCTGCAGCCTCTTGCTGATCTCCTTCCTTTTTTCTCTTGCTCCCCTACAACCCAGGAGCCAGCACAATCTTTTAAAACAAAAACCAGGTTGTATTTCTCCATGCAATATAATCTTTTAAAAATGCTACTCTGATCAAGTTACTCCCCTTCATAAAAAATAGGGGTAAGAAAGCAAACCTTTTCTCTGGCTTCCCATCACTATTGGGCTAAGCTTCAGAGTCCTTTGCCTGGTTTCTAAGGGCCTCAACAATACTGCCTCTACCCATGTCTCCGCTTCCCTTCCCATCACTCTCTCTCTCTCTGCACACTCATCACACGCACCCACACTAACTTGGGTTCAGAATTCCCAAGCTCCTTCACTTCCATCCCCTTTGTATTTCAGGAGGCTTCCTCTCTCCTCTTTCTCTGGTCAATCCCTTTCCCCCTGTATCAGGTTAAATGACACTTCCCTGAGGAGAACGTCATGGATTCTCCAGTCTAACTTAGGTCCCTTTGACACAAGAAGGGCAGTGCCCATCAAACTCATCACACTTTTCTTAGAGGAATTATTGACTGACGGGTGTTAGACTAAAAGCTGCAGAAGCACAAGGCTTGTTTCTTTTGTTTCCAGTACCAAACAGCGTCTGCAGAAGAAACTGGCAGGATTCAGGTCTTCTCTAGGCACCAAGGGCCGGATGGAGGAGCTGAGGCCATAAGACCCCCTCTCAGAGTGCCATCTCCGCAGATGAAAGCAAACCAGAGAAAGCTTATTTTAAAAGAGCATTTATTATTACTTCTGTTCTGTTCTATATTACTTGCACACCATTATTCTCAACAGATTTGGAAATCACAGACTTACAGTTTCACCCAAAGTCCTTGCTGACTTTTGGTGTTGAAAAAATTGCCGTCACAATCACCCCACAATTCATTAGTAATCCATCAGCCTTTTGTTTCTCTTAAAGAACAAAGGACCATGTTTCCTACAGTTTGGGAGAGATCCATTGCCTTTGGTTTTTTTTTTTTTAAGTTTTATTTTAAGAATGACTTTCTAAGAGGCCTTTGAAGTTTAACATAGCCACCCTTGCTAAACATAGTGTTCTTGTGAATTTTCACCTGGGATCTGAGAGGAGTCAGGCATAAGGCTGAAAGGGATTTCAGTGGTCATCTTGGATGGGAAATAGATCCAGAAGGTCATCAGGATTCACATGGACACTCTGTGATGGAGCTGGGACCACAGCCAGGTCCCTGGATGCCCACTTCATGTTCTTCCTCCTTTATATCCATTCACCCTTTGCTTGGAAATGTTACCCCTATTTCCTAGTTTTACTTTTGAGAAGCTCCCTTTACCAACACTCTTGGAACCTTTCTTGAAGTTGTCCCATACAAGCTCAGAGGTGAATCGTGAGACATTTCAGGCAACCAGTACTTTGCATTCACCTCTACACAGTGATTGGTTTAGAATTAGACATGTGACCCAGTTAGAGCCAATGAGATGTAAGCAAGTTGTCTGTGGGAATGATGATCAGAGGCTCACTCTGCTTCTACCCCAGGCTACCCTGGAGAGTGGGCACAGATGCTGGAGCTGCTGCAGCCATCCTGTTACCAGAGATGAGAAATGGACAGTGCTTGGTCTGAAAACCCTGTCCCAGACCTGAGGCAGTTGGGCCTACAGGCAGTACTGCTGCTATCCTTTTACTTATAAATGTTAGGGAATTCCCTTTATTTCAGGTTCTGGTCACCTTCCCAGAAAGCATCCTGCTGAATGTAGTCTGTTGATTCCCTTATTTCCATGTCTCCCTCCAGAAGTGGGATTCAGTCGCAGGTCATGCAGCCACATGCATGTGGAGGGTTCTCCACCGAAATGGCTGGAGCATCTGCAGCGTGCTGCAGGCTCACTGCCCCACCTCACCCCTGACAACTTTCAGCTTCCTTGGCCACTCGTCTCTCAGCTGCAGTGCTCTTACTTTTAGGGAGTTGAGTGGTCTCGTGTGACAATCTGTATACCAGTCTGCCTCCTCTGCCTCATTACAGGAACAACCTCCAGTCCCCCACCCCGCACACATCTGCTGGGATCACTGAGACTTGGAACCTGTACCCTCCGTCTCACCCTAACCCTCCAGCCCTGCCCTCATTCACAGGGGAGCAGGAGACCTGCTGACCCCCCAGGCTTGCTCCATCCCATGACTGCGCCTCCTGAGGTCTCACTCCCCTGCCCCCATAGGTCAAAGGAGGACACAGACACTCATCTGTGTTGTCAGAGCCCCCTCCCTGAGGCTGTGAAATGAGGCTTTTATTCTCCCAGCAACATTCACTGACAGCACTGCCCCAGTGGCCGGTCCCCATCTCCTGCTGGAGGCTCTTCAACCACTTAACACGGTTTTTCAATTTCCACCGCTCATGCCCATACATCTCCATCCCGGCGAATGGATTGCCATGGGAACTTTCCTCTCCAAAATTCTGATGAATGGCATTTTTATCCTGGAATGATCCCTAAGTTAAAGTGAGATTCACCAATATTCATTTTGTGATAATGGCATAGAGCACCAGATCAAAAATTCATGGCAAGCATACTCTGCAACATTCTCCCCCTTGAATGCAGGCAGAGCGAATGTCTGACTCTATGTATATGCATGTACACACACCTGCCACAGCATATCTGCACGTATGCAGTGCACGTGTGCACCCACATGTCTCCCACACGCAGCCCGTGGCACACCCTCTCCTTCAGACTCCGTTCAGTAGTATTTCAGGAATTAACCATTCCAGGGACTGGCTGGGTGACAGGCTTTCTCAATCAAGAAGGCAGATGTGAGTCTGGAGGAAGAGAAGAGACAGTAGTAGGTGTTTGGTATCTCCCATCTATTGCTGGCTAGAAGGGAAATCATCAATTCCACCGCTCATCCAAAACATGGCGTGATGTTGGTGAGAGGCAAACAGCCTGGGATACCTGCTCTCTCCCATGCAAGGAAGCAGGGAGGATGGAACACAGGCTGGACTTGGGTACCAGGACTGTATCAGCAGGACTTCAAAGTCCACAGCCGATCCCAGGCAAGGGGAAGTGCTCGGCCCCAAGGAACTCTCCCAGGGTCTTAGGTGAGTGTCTTTAAGTCAAAAGCAGTTGTCGAAATAAAGAAGACGTCTCTCAAATCATGAAAAAGATCCTTGCCTCTCCCTCCCATAGGTAGCAAGAGACAGTCCTCTCTGTCTCACAAACCCTAAAGCCCCTTCTCTGGCCATCAATGAACCTTTCTTCTTTGTACTGTGCCCCGCATAAGTGGCCCCACAAAGCCCAGGTCAGGAACATTCCCATTTATTTCCTCCTTTCCTAGACTTATGCCTCTAACCTGTTTTTATTCTGTCATTCCCATGACTTGGAACACCGATGCAATGTGAATAGGGAGTGGGGGGACTGTGAATGGTCCCCGTTTCTGACCATCTTCCAACCATAGTAATTCATCATCACCTACCAGCAAGCAGCCACCATGCTCCATGCAGGAAGGCACCGCTCATTGTAGCAGTGGCATGAAAATGCTTGGCTTCTGTTTTTTGGGTTTTTTTTTACTATATATATATATATATGTTTTCTTTTCTTCCTCCTTTTGATGCACAAGAAAGAGAACCCTTTCATCCCCATACCCTGCCACTTCACAAATCGCCTGTCCCTAATCATGCCTCTAGGTCGCTCTGGGCCAGTCTTTCGAAGGAAATGCTACCTGATCTTCCAAATTTTGGTTTATCACCTTGGTTGCTTTCTGCCAGGTTTGCTCCATCTTGAGAGCAGTTTCTTATTTACTATGAGGAAGTAGCATGGTGATAATTACAGCTGGGATTTTTTGCTTATATACATATTTATGTATAAATACAAGACACATAACTGGCCTCTTCAGCTTCCTAAAATATTCTTCAATTAAGATATTCATCAACCCCACTGGTGGCCCAGGGCTGCGTGGGTGGGTGTTGGGCCCCACATTTCCTGAGCACTGTTGACGCAGGGTGGAGCCGAGGGGAATGTTTGTGAATGGTGAGTTATTCCTAGCTCCCCCTCTCCCTAGAAGAAAGAGAAGCCACACTCCCTGCCTTGAAGCCACACTCATCCCTTTCTCTCTTCTCTCAGTTCCAGCCTGAATATTCTAATTCCACTAAGGATAAAAGGGGAGGCAAGGCTTTGCTATTTCCAATTCCAAAAGTGTTGAGGATGAAGTTGACACATTCTTAAGGAAGAAGAAGAAGTGGAGGGGTGTCTCTGCCAGAGTAGAGAGACTAGATGAGGCATTGTGAGATAGGATACCAACATGGGAACAGAAGCACTTGTAGGGAGGGGCTCTGTGTGGGGGAAGGGAGCCCTGGGCAGAGTAATTAACAGCATCTTAGCCATTTTGGACTCTGTGGGGGAAGGCGAGGGTGGGAGGATTTGAAAAAATAGCATTGAAACATGTATATTACCATATGTGAAACAGATCGCCAGTCCAGTTTCGATGCATAAGACAGGGTGCTCAGGGCTGGTGCACTGGGATGACCCAGAGGGATGGGATGGGGAGGGAGGTGGGAGGGGGGTTCAGGATGGGGAACACATGTACACCCATGGTGGATTCATATCAATGTATGGCAAAAACCATCACATTATTGTAAAGTAATTAGCCCCCAATTAAAATAAATAAATGAAAAAAATAATAATAATAAAAAATTACAGGGAGGAAAAAATGAAAAATATGGTGGTAAGAGACATGAATTGCTGTACATAAAATAGACAAGCAACAAAGATTCACTGTATAGCACAGGGCATAGACAACATCATAGAATATAATCTATAATGAAACATAATCTGAAACATTAAAACTGAATCACTTTGCTAGACACCTGAAACTAACACATTATTGTATATCAAGTATATTTCAATCGATAATAAAATACAATGTCTCTTCCTCACTCCCAAGCTCAGGGATATTGGAACACCAGTATAGGAAACCCACTTTCCAATGGGTTCCACCTCCTCTCCCTACTTCAGAAAAGCATCCCTGAGTGCAATGAGAGTGTTCTGCAGCTGCACAGAGGGAGATGACAGAGTTGAAAATCCTCAAAGTCAGACTCAGCATGAATTTGAGAGAGCTTGGAAATAGCCCCCAACTACAATATCCATAGTTTCACCTTTAAAATGGAGGGGGTTGGACTTGAATTGCCACGTGAAATAGGACACTCAGCTAAATTTGAATTTCAGATAAGCAATGAAAAATTCTTTAGTATAAGTATGTCCCATATATTTCATGGGACATGCATGTACTAAGAATTTACTCATTATTTATCTGAAATTCAATTTTAATTGGCCATCTTTTTGTTGGCTGGTTTTTCCTGTTTTGAATCGAGATCAGGCAAAATTTCCAAGAGTTCTTTGAGTTCTGCCATTCTCCCCATTCTGTCTTCACCCTGAAGAGAGGCAGGAGAGAGTCACCACGCCATGGCTGAAGGAGATAAACACACAAGAGGAGAAGTGTGGTGGTATCAGTGCTGTCCTCTTCGAGGAAGGCAAACACAGGCAAAGCAGGGATGGACTGGGAGTTTGGGATAAGCAGTTGCAAACTATCATATATAGGATGGATAAGCAACAAGGTCCTACTGTATATCATGGGAAATTCAATATCATATGGTTTATTCAATAAGCCATAATGGAAAAGAATATGAAAAAGAATGTACATATGTGTGTGTATATATATATATACATACATACATATATCTCAATCCATTTTCTGTACAATAGAAATTAACACAATATTTTAAATCAACTATACTTCAATAAAGTAAATAAATAAATAAAACTAAGTGGGTCAAAATTTGTCAAAAACACATAAGTTGTTGGCAGTAACTCTGATCCACTGGGTCTGGACACCCCAATCTGCAGAGTCTGGACTACCCAATGTCAAGGAGCAACTGGGAAATACTAATTCATAGTTAAAAGGATAAAATTCTGTGTAATCTGTCTTGGTAACCCCAGAAACTGACACTTACACCAGAGGGGAAAAAAAAAGGCTAATACTCTGTGTGACAAATTGTATTCTTTTTTTTTTTTTTTTTTGCCTAAACCACTAATTATTTTACCTGTATGAAATTCCCCTATTATTTTCACTGCTGAAAATCACAGGGTGGTAAGTGCTGCTAGTACCTGTCACAGACAAGGCGTAAACAATGCAAGACAATAAAACCTCATAAAGCTCAGCGTGCACAATAGTGGCTTGTTGGGCTCACCAGTAAAACAAAACATCACAGCAAAAAACATTAACCAACAGCAGCCTGATAAAAGGAATGTGGCAAGTGAGTTTGAAGACTGAATTCCTAATATTCCCAGACAACAGACTTTACGGATAAGAGAGAGTGGGGGGAAAGGTCCTGGAGAAGGAGGCTAACAAGGAGCTGTCAACATGGGAATGAGCTGCTCACCAAATGGGTAGCACTGTCCTGCATATCTGGTTAGCACTTTACAGTTTACAAATTGTTCATCCATCTTCCTCCCAGCTGCATGCAATAGGACAAAACCCTCTAGGAACTGACCCATGGAGAAGTTCGTGATTTGACCAAGAGTACTAAGATTTAGGGCAGAGATAGTGAATATATATAAAGCAGAGACCAAAAAAATCTTTTAAAATAGCTCATGGAGTACCAAGTCTAGTTGGAGGAATACCTGTATGTCAAATTACCACACTGATGAATGTCAAATTGGAAAAGGAGTTAAAGACAGGATTTGACTCCATGAAAGTAGTGTTGGGGGTAGAAGGAGAATCTGACTTAGCCACAGGGCATGAAGGATGGCTCCCTTTTGGGGGTGACATGGAGCTGACATTAGAGGTTAATAGGGTGGGATCCTGGACAGTCAAATGCTCGTGGCTCATATAGTGTTAAATAAGGACGTGAAATGGCAAGGAAAAGATTGGAGCAAGACGGGGTGTGTCAGCAAGGGCCAGATCATTCCGAGCCCCAAAGGCC
Organism: Cervus canadensis; assembly: GCF_019320065.1. Lineage (NCBI taxonomy): Eukaryota > Metazoa > Chordata > Mammalia > Artiodactyla > Cervidae > Cervus > Cervus canadensis. Next base: position 30,504,101 of record NC_057403.1, on the reverse strand, counting down.
ATGCTAAGAGTTTGAGAATTCTTGCAGTGGCGTTAAGCAAGAGAGTGAGAACTGCTTCTGTCAAGGCTTTTACAAAGTAGTCATCTCCACTGGGTCACCATGGTCCAGTCTCCAGAGCCTCACCTTCATTCATTCCAAGAGTTTAGGGGTTCTGTAGGTCTTCAAAGAGGGTTTGCTATCAACAGATGAGCCAGATACCGCATAGCAAAGCCTCAATTGGAAGTGTATCTCTCCAGTCGGTGGTCAACAGGCAATGCTGACCCCAGTGGGACAGAGGCTTAGTGGATGCTGCTGCCTCTACTGGGAAGAGGTTTCTATAGGTCCTCTTCAGTGTGGGGCAGCTTTGGTCCTGGCTTGGGTGGAGACTGGAGGGCTTCTTGGTCATCAGACCTGAGTATGGATTGTGTAAGAAGAGGTTGAGCTCCTGCTGTTCTATATTCCTGGGCCCTGAAGGTCTGGTCCCTTTGGCTCAAGCCCCTTGTTACAGGCCCTTCATCTCCACCCATATCCCCCATCTCAAGAATTATTTTCAGCTCAGGATATAGGAAATTTTTCTTTTATTGATAGGAATTCTTCCAAATCTATTGTCTATGCGCATAACTCCTTTCCATCTCCCTGAGGCCTAACTTTGGATTCTCAACAACTAGAATTTTACCTCTGTATTCTGCTCTGTGTGTTATTTTTTTTCCCCTGAGCATTGAATATTCAATGCCTGACTGAATGGGTTAAAGACAGGAGGAGAAGGAAATAGTGTTATTCTATCACCATGTTTTCCATTTGCAAAGATTACTCTGAATACATCATGGAAAATGGTGGAGTAAGGATAGGTTAGTTGATAGTTACTGCATAGTCAACTAGAAGGAGATGATAACTTGGTTGATTGAACTGGCCATGAAGAGTCCATATTCCATATAGATTAGGAGACAGGACATTGAGACTTGGCAATAATTTGGATATGGAGGCCAGGGAGAGAGAGTTTTCAAGGAGAGCCCAATTCTCTTTTATAGCTGGTTGGGGTAGGGGTGACTTCCGCGGAAATGAGAAAGGGTTGAGTTTGGGAAGAAAAACCATGATTTTTTCTTTTGAACGCACCAAATTTAGAGTGTATTTGGACTATTTAATTTAAGATGGGAATTAGCCAGAAATATGAACCTAGTGCTTGGCAGAAGGGCAATCATTGCAGATAAGAGCATGGAAGCTCAATAATAAAGGAGATTGCCAAAGAAAAAACAAGGAGTAAGAAATGTCTTGGATAACTCTGGCATCTCACAGTTGAACAGAATAGAATGAGCTTTTAAAGAGACTGAAAAGGAAATTGTAGGCCAACAGAAAGAGAACCAAGTGGATATGCCATCAAAGAATCCAAAGGAGGAGATGGTTTCAATGATATGTCTGTGGTTCCCAGTGCCCAAAGCTGTTAACGGTCAAGGGGAGACCACAGGCATAGAGAACAGACTCATGGACATGGGGTGGGGGGAGGAAGGAGAGGGTGGGATGTATGGAGAGAATAATGTGGAAACATACACTACCATATGTAAAATAGATAGCCAATGGGAATTTGCTGTATTACTCAGGGAACTCAAACCAGGGCTCTGGAACAACCTAGAGGGGTGGGATGGGGAGGGAGGTGGGAGGGAGTTTCAAGAGGGTGGGGACATATGGGTACCTATGTTTGGCAGAAACCAACACAATTCTATAAAGCAATTATCCTTCAATTAAAAATCAATAAGTTTAAAATAAAAAGAATTCAAAGTAACCATTGAATTCAGGGACATGGAAGTCACTGATAAACAATGATACTGTTGGTAGAGTGACGTGGGCAGAAACCAATGCAGTGAACTTCATTGTGAATGGGGGGTGAGGAGGGTGAGGAAAGGAGAACAAAATAGTATAGATGATACAGATGGTCTCCACTTCTTTGCAAAACTAGAGGCCATTCTTTCCTCCAGTTTGTCTGTGGCTGAGACACTAGCAATAGGTTAGGAGTTGATGGGAGATGTGGAATCCAGAGAGGTGCATTTTATTTGCTTCCTTGCTGGCTTTCTTGTTTTAATTTAGGAATTTTGAGTATGTTCACCCCCATAAGAAGGTCCCAGTAGGGGAAAGAGTAGTTGCAGAGATAAGAAAGGGAAGGGATAATTAATAAACGGAATTGGTTCCTATAAAGGCAATGATAGTTGGGATGGGACCCAAAGTTTTGGTGGTGAGGAGATAGAGAATCTACCTCAGACAGAAGGAAGAGCATTCTCCATCTCACAGTAGAGGTGGGAGGATGAAGGAGGGGGAGGATCTACGCAGGGGGTAGGTGACTAGGGGCTTAGCTTCAGGATGCATTGGCCCAGTGTGATGTGTTTTCTACCTTCTCAGGAGGAGGTGCCATCTGCTGAAGGGGGTAGGTCAAACATTTGAAGGGAGCAGGCATGTTTTGAAATATATCTCTAAGAATGAGAAAGCTAGTTAATCTGAGAGATCTAGCAGAGGAGTCTTGCATTGGGAGACCTTCTAGAGTTGGTGATCACAGGTTTTAAATAGAAACAGAGAAGCTTCTGACCTAAGAATGGATTTTTTTTTTTTTTGGCACATCAGGCAGCTTGTGGGATCCTGGTTCCCTGCCTAGGGACTGAACCCGGACCCTCAGTAGTGAAAGCAGCAAGTCCTAACCACTGGACCACAGGGAAATTTCAAGAATGGAATTGGCCTCCATCTGTTCACCCAAAGAGCAGAGGCACATTCGTTCCTGATTCACGTAAACTCTATTAGTTAGATAAAATTAGCATGCTGTAAATAGTCACACATAGCTAGCTCCATCTCCCCTAATAATATAGGTGCTCTTTTTGACTGTAACTTCCCTGTCATTTGTCCTGTCCTTTTTCTCCTTCCTCCCTAAAGTTTTGGGCAGAGAGCATGTCAATGACATTCAAAGAAAAAGATGAGGTGCAGCTTGTGGAAGCATTGTGAAAAGTTAGCAGTGTGCAAGTCAACTGAGTATGGATATTATTACTGTGTCAGTAGTGGCAAGCCTAATGTGGATGATATTAAAATGTGCTTTTCGAGGGTTTTGATATTTTTTCAAAGTGCATCCATACACAGCATCTTTTCTGCTTGCAAAATCACTAATGAGTTGGAAATTATTATTTTCAGTCCAGGAAACAGGTTGGTTAGCTGAAGGTCAGAAGCAAGGGAATATCACCCTGAAGGTGAAATCCAGAACTTGGGACCCCAAGGAGGGAACTTGTTCCATTAACGCCCAAGGATGCCCAATCTTGAGAATATCTAATATAGATTAATCCACCTCAGAGTTGATACTGGAAGATGAATCCCCAGACTAGTCTTTTTGATTGCAGAGTTTAGTTTTCAGACTTTCAGGCACACATCTGGCCACACCTGTGTACCATCTGCAAGGTCCAGAGGTTTGGCCACAGACCACAGAGAACCACTTCCCATAGCTTCCCTATCTCCTACAGCGAGAAGACTTGCTGTGGATCATATTTGTCTAAAGTTCTTTTCTTCATCTAATCCTTTTGGGACAACTGTGATGGAACAAAAGCCCTGCCTGGGGGAAAGGACATTTTCCTGCAAGTACAGAGCCAAGAACCACATGGGCAATGCCTGGCCACAGTCTATATATCTAAAACTAATCTCAGAGAGCCTGAGGCTGGTCAAAGGAACCCAGTAAATGCATTCTTTTCCCATGAGCGTCGAAAGAAACACATCGTCCATACAAATTTCCCCATGCACCTCCCTTGAGCATTCATGATTTGCCAACTTTAGCAAAGAAAGAAATATCCAAATAACTTTGAAGACAGAAAAACATGTCTTGCAGTTCCATGGATAAAAAAATACTAAAACCACCATCGGACAAACTGGAACAAAATACCAAGCACTTGACAGGTCTATTTTTCAGAGATGAGTTAGGAGGAGGGTGTGCACTTGGAAATTGGGACACTGGTGTTGAATGGGGAACTCGGGTCTTGTTTGCCTTCCACAGAGCTCTTTTTTCTTTTGTCGGTGTGAATCCAGGAATCCGTATCACGCTTTGGAAGATGTTCTTGGGTTTCAGGGGGAAATTAGCTGTGTGCATCTGAAGCTAGGATATAGCTGAGTCTATTCCATTTCTTAAATGTCGAAGAAATATCAAGAGGATCTATGAAGCTAAAGGACCCATGTTAATGCAACATTAGAGAACTTGATTAGAGCCCAGCACTCAGGAAAATCATTTTCAGCTTCACACATGCTACATTGCACAGGTAATATGTTGTCTTCAATGTTATTTGCCATTTATTAAATGTATCTGCTAATATGAAGTGTTCCGTTTCCTGACTATAGAGTGTTAAAAAGTTCCGTCTCAGTTTACACTCACTCTCTGGAAACCTGATTTCCTGAGCCCGTCCTTGAGCCAAGGCTGGGCATCAAAGGAGCCTTAAAATTCTATTTATTGAGTGCCTAAGCTATGAAATATGTCAGAGAGATCATAACTAAACCAGACTGAGTCTCTGCCCTCTAGAGGCTTACAGTTCAGTGGGGAGAAAGACATATAGAACTAATTAAATCCATGATACCAAATGCAGTAATATGGCTGTATCAAATGCACCAATGAATGCAAGAGAAAAGACAAGATTCATCCTGATGGGGAGGGAAGATGGAAAAGACTTGTGGGGTAAGCAGCAAGTAAGCCGGGCATATGCAATAGTGATTCTGGTTTAAACAGAAGGAAAAAAATGAGGAACAATACTCAACTTTTAAAAAAAAAAAGCAACAGATTGTCAAAGTGAGGTTCTTATGGGTTTGATGTCACTTGAGATGCCAACTTGATAGACATCCGAAGAAACTACTGAGTCAGAGACTAACCCCCACCCTGCAAAAAGGACATGCAATGGGCATAAAGGAAAATGTGTATCTCAATTCCTGACTTTGTCATTGGGAGAGTAATATAAAAGAGTCTTAAGAGAAGAGAAAGAAAAGATTTATAGATTTTCTTCTCCAATAGTTGCTATTTTAGAGTGAGGCCCCCGACTGCCCTTCACCTGCGAGGACACAGACAGCCTGGGGCCTGCTGTCACATTCTTCCAGGGGCAGAGAAAAAATACCCCTGGCTGAGTAAAGTTTAAAGACATGATAGTTAACAAAAAATAAGTTGCCTTTTGATTATGTCACAAAGCATACTTGTTTATTATACCAGTTACACAGGGTAATATAAAAAACTTGTATTGACATTTAAAAATGTGGTGTAACATTCCAGGTGATGGTTAAATTAACCGTTTTCCTAAGGTGTTCATTGTTCATCTATTTATGTTTTTCCTATTTACGAACAAGGTCTCATGGTTGGTTATACCTCCTTGTGCTAATTTCCAAAGTTCACTAACAGGAGTAAAATTTTCTCTTTGCCCTCCAAATTGGTTGACTCTCTTTAAACTATTTAAATATTCTTTATTGTTTTTATTCTATTAGATTGCTTGACTTTTCTTACTGATTTGTAAGCATCCTCATGTATTTTGGAGAATTATCTTCATCATATTTGATGCAAATATTTTCTCCCAGTGTCACATTTCACTTGAGATGTTTCCTAATTCTATACATTTTAAAAATTGTGTTAATTTCAATTTTACCCATCTTTTTCTATATTTTTATAGTTATTGAACCAAATTCTAGCATACTTTTTTACATGCTTACAATTTTATCTCTGTGTATGCATATGTGTCTAGGATTTTAGTATATCTTAAATTCATTTTGTGAGTTTTATAACTTAGATATTTAACATGTAGAGCCAGTACTCCCAATTTCTTCAACACCTCTTCCTATCTCCACTGATTTCAAGCATTAGTGCATCTTATAACTCTAGGATACACAAGGATCTGTTTCTAGAAATTGTAGTCTCTTCCATCTATTTGTATATTCTTAAGGAAAATCTGACTTCTTTAATGATTAGAGCTTCATAAATTTGGCATCAGATGGTTAAAGTTCATTCTTTTGATCATCTTTTTCAAAATTGCATGGCTGTCCACAACCATTTATCTTCTATTTGAATTTTAGAATCTGCTTGCCGATTTCCATAATAATCTCATTGCAAATTTGATTACATTAAATTTTTAGATAATTTGGGGGAGAAGGAACATCTTTAAAATAGATCTTCCCAGCCATGAATATTAAGTCATCCTCCACTTATATTCAAATCTTAATTTATTAAATGTTAGATTTTCCAAGAAATTTTGTCATTATTCTTAGACTTACATACTTCCAGCTGTTGTATTTTATAGATTGTTGTTGTTGTTATTTTAAACAAAGTGCATTGTACTTGGTTATTGCTAGTGTAGAGAAAAGCTTTTGAATATTAATCTTGTATCTGACCAATCTGTTGAAATCTTATATCAATATTAATGTATTGTTAATTGATTACTTAATTGTTAATAGAGCCTCTTGAATTATTTAAAGTAGTTAATCATATCATTTTCAAGCAAAGGCACTTTTGTTTTTTCCAACTTTATTTCCTCCCTTTTCTCTCTTGCTAATTGGCTGAGACACATAGCTAAAAAATAGTAAACATTTTTATATTTCTTAACTTTAAAGGTATTGCTCGTGTTTAACCAATAGTTTGTATGTCTGCTGTAATTTTTTGATATTTACTTCTATCCCTAGCTTATTATTTCATCATGATATGATGATAGATTTTTATGCTTTTGGATGGCTATTATGAGAAATAAATGGTTTTACTGTTTTACTGTGTTAATGTATGAAATTACAGTAATAGATTCTATTATATAGAAACTCCCATTTTACATCCCCAGTCCTGAATTTTTCCTTGACTTCTTAACTTGTTATAATTAACTGCTTCTTGAGAACTCCACTAGAATGAACAACAGACTTTGCAAACTTAAATGCAAAACCAAACTTTTGACTTTGGCAAATGGCCCTTCCATCCACGTTCCATCCACCAGGTCCTCAGGAATAAAACACTGAAGTCATCCTCAGCTTCTTGCTTTCTCTAATACATCATAGTCAATCCACTAAAGAATCTTAAAATTCACTTTCAAAACATGTCTGGAATTGCAGCCATCTCCACTTTTATCCCTCTAGCCCAAACCACCAACACTTCTCACCAGGATAATTTCACTTACTTTCAGCTGAGTTCCACATTTCCATGTTCATTCCCTTCAATATATTCTCAAGCCAGCCACCCCCAGGATCCTCATGGTGTCTACTGCTCAAAATGTTCATTCCCTGGATGCTTCAGTTAAAATCCAAAATCATTCCTTGGCCTGCAAAACACAGTCTGATCCATGACACTTTTCAGTGTCTTCTACCCCCTTCTTCTTGGTCATTGGGTTTCAACATAAGTCACCTTGCTATCCTTCCACCCCACCCCCTAAGCTCCATTACCACACTCCCAACTCGGGGACTTTGCAGTTGCTGTTCCTCTGCATGGAAAGTTATTGCCACAGATACTCATATGGTTCCCTCCCTCATTTTATTCAGGTCTCTCCTGAAATATCACTCTGTGAGAAGAGCCTTCTTTGACTACCCAGTCTCAACTGGCCCATATTCATCATTTTCTATTTCTTTATCCTGCTTTGATTTTCATCACCACCTGACATTACATTATATATTTTAATCTTCTTCATTGCTTATGTCTCCAATTATAATGAGAATTCCATAAGGAAATTTTCTGTCTATTTTACTCACTGATATATTCCCACTGACTAGAAAAAATTAAAATGCATCCAGACCTTGCCACATGTCCCCTCTAGAGGTGGGAAAACCACCCCTATTTAAGAACCACTGTGTTAAAGGCTTATACTAGACTAAAGGTCTCAAATCAGTAATCTAAGCTTCCACATGAAAAAATGAGGGACAATAATGAAACGCACACACAGAAAAATACAATAGAAAAGGTCGACAAAACCGAAAGCTGATTATTTGGGGGAAAAAATAAAATAGAATTGATAAACCTCTAGTTCGACTAACCAAGGAAAAAAAAGAGAAGCTATAAATGAGCAACATTAAGGGGAAAAGAGGGGATACAACTAGAGACCCATAAATAAAGATGAATGGCTATGTTATAATATTATTATTAGACAAAATAGACTTCAGGACAAGGAATGTGTTTCCCAGAGACACAGAAGAACAAGACAAAGCAAATACAAATCCTAGATATCTATGTATGCAGTAACAGGCTTTCAAAATGCACAAAATGACGTTGTATGAATCTCTTTGCTGTGCATCTGAAACTATCATAACGTTGTTCATCTGCTATACGCCAATATAAAAGTTTAAAAGACAAAATTAGAGTTGGAGATTGTAACATTCCTATCCAGTACTTGATAGAACAAGTAGACAGAAAATTAGAACATAAAAGATATGAACATCTACCAACTTAACTTCATTGACATTTATAGACACTCTACCCAAATTAGGAGAGTGTTTGTATCTTCAAATATTCAGAGAATGATCACCAAAATAGACTACATGTTGGGCAATAAAAAAAATTGCTAATAAATTTAAAAGGACTGAAATCAGAATTAAATTAGCAATAAAAAAACAGATATTTGGAAAAACATCAAGTATTTGGAAAATTGGACAAGACTCCTATGCAACCTACATATCAAAGCAGAAGTTCACAGGAAAAATTAGAAAGTATATTTAACCTGAATGAAAATAAAATTATAATAGATTAAAACCATGTGGAGTATAGTCCTTAAAAGGAAATTTATAGTTTTAAATACTTGTATTTGAAAAGAAAAAAGTTCCAAAATCTAAGCTTTCACCTTAAAAATTTAGAAAAAGAAAAGCAAATTAAAATAAAAGGAAGAAGAAAATGGGAATTTTAAAAGATAAGAGCTATCAAAATTCGAGTAAACAAAAATAATAAAGCATAAAATAATAAAATGAAAAGTTTTCTTTAAAAAAAATCAGTAAATTTGATAAAACTCTAGCTTTGATGATCAAGAAGAAAGATGAGAAGCAAGGATTAACAATAATATGAATGAAAATGGAGGCACCACATTGTATCCTACAGGCTTTAAAAGGATAATATGGGAATATCACCCACACCTTTATGAAAGATAAATTACTAAAACTGACTAAGGTAGAAATGGAAAAGCTGAGTAGCTCTATGCCCCTATGAAAGATATTAAAATCATCAATTAAAAACCTTTCCCAGGAAGAAAACTCTAGGCCCAGAAGGCTTCTCTGGTAAATTCTGCAAAACATTTTAAAAATTCTATAAAACGGTGGCAGGGGAGGCGGGAGAGGACTTGGCGGCAGGTGGCTGGACCGGCGGCAGCAGCCACACTCTCCCTGCGCAGCAGAGCGGCCACACGAGCCCCTGGAGTCGCCCCCTCTGCTGCCCCCCGCGCTGCCTGACCCTGCGGGCGCGTCCCTCAGCCTCCAGCCCCGGCAGCGCCCCCAGGCGTCCTGGACAGGCCCTCTACTTTTCGCCCAGCCGCAGCCGCAGCCCCAGCCCCAGCCTTAGCCCCTTAGCACAGCTCCTCTGCAGCTGCTCCAGACACAGCCTCTACGCGACACCCTGGAGGTTGGGATGCTCTTGTCCAAAATCAACTCGCTTGCCCACCTGCGCACCACGCCCTGCAACGACCCGCACGCCACCAAGCTGGCGCCGGGCAAGGAGAAGGAGCCCTGGGTTCGCAGTACCCGGTGGGCCCGCTCCCGGGCAGCGGAGTTTCAGCTCGGTGTACTCAGGCATCCGTGTCGCCAACTCGCCGGTGGCCATCAAGCACGTGGAGAAGGACCGGATTTCCGACTGCGGAGAGCTGCCTAATGGTACCCGAGTGCCCATGGAAGTGGTTCTGCAGAAGAAGCTGAGCTCCGGCTTCTCCGGCGTCATTAGGCTCCTGGATGGGTTTAAGAGGCCCGACGGTTTCGTCCTGATCCTGGAGAGGCCGCAACCTGTGCAAGACCTCTTCGACTTTATCACGGAAAGGGGGAGGGGGGGCCTGCAGGAGGAGCTGGCCTGCAGCTTCTTCGGGCAGGTGCTGGAGGCGGTGCGGCCCGGCCACGACTGCAGGGTGCTTCCCCGCGACATCAAGGGCGAGAACGTCCTTACCGACCTCAGTCTCGGGATCTCAAGCTCATCGCCTTCTGGTCGGGGCGCTGCTCAAGGACACCGTCTACATGGACTTCGATGGGACCCGAGTATATCCTCCAGAGGGGATCCGCTACCATGGCAGGTCAGCAGCTGTCTGGTTTCTGGGGATCCTGCTGCATGACGTGGTCTGTGGAGACATTCCCTTTGAGCACGATGAGGTGATCGTCAGGAGCCAAGTTTTCTTCAGGTAGCGGGTCTCTTCAGAGGGCCAACATCTCATTAGATGGTGCTTGGCCTTGAGGCCATCAGATCGGCCATCCTTCAAAGAAATCCAGAACCAGCGGTGGATGCAAGATGTCCTCCTGCCCCAGGAAACTGCTGAGATCAGTCTCCAGAGCCTGTCCCAGGGCCCAGCAAATAGCTTGTCCCGCAGGTTCCTCCCTCCCTGTCAGATGCTCGAGGGAGGGGACGTGTCTTGTCCCCAGCTTCCTGGGTACCAGTGGCACTTATTGTGAAGCAGTACAGTGCTCCATACAGAAACAACATTCACAAGTCATTCCAGACCCCGGGCTCCCGGGCGCTGCTTCCCAAAAGGGAGGAAGAGATTCCACTCCACTCCAGGTGTCCTAGGCCTCCACTCCTCCCATAGAAGCTCGCCTTCTCACCGATGTCCAGCATCGCTGGACTCTGCAAAATCCCAGGGCTGGGCAGCGGTGGAGGAGTGGGAGTAGGTCAGGATCCTGCCATGGAGCTGTCGGCTTCATCAAGAGTTCTGCTGAATGCCGCGACGGGTCGGGCAGGGGGGATGCGGGTTGGGGTGGGTTAGGAATAGCACCATTTTAAGTCCCTGTCACCTCTTCTGACTTTCTAAGGCCTTCTGTGGGGACTCCAGCTGTGCTGGGAGAAATACTTGAACTTGCCTCTTTTACGTGCTGCTTCTCCAAAAATCTGCCTAGGTTTGGTTCCCTCTCTTTCTCCCTCCCCGCTTGCCCCCCATCCTTCATATGAGAGGAGCCATGGAAGAGGCTACAGGGCCAAACGCTGAGCCACCTGCCCTTTTCCACCTTTAGTAAAACTCCCAAGTGAACTGGTCTTCCTTTTTGGTTTTTACTTAACTGTTTCTAAGTCAAGACCTCACACACACACACACACACACACAAATGCACAAGCAAAGCAAATCAACAGAGAAACTGTAAATGTGTGTACAGTTGGCATGGTAGTGTACAAAAGGATTGTAGTTGATCTAATTCTTTTTTAATTTTGCCTTTTAAATTATTTTACCTGTTTTGTTTTGTTTTTCCCCCTTGGAAAGATGATGCACTTTCTAACCTGGAGGTCAATGTTATATATTTATTTATTTATTTGGTTCCCTTCCTGCTCCAAGCTTCCATTGCTGCTGCCATGGTTTTCTTTTCTCTCCTTTCCTCCTCTGGCTTGGGGATCTTTTGGGGAGGGCTGCAATGCTTGCTCTGTTGGTTTGTAGGGTGACAGGGACTCAGGCGGGACAGCTGTGGCAGCTCCCTGACTGCTGCAGGGGGCCCCCTCGCCAGCTTACCCAAGTGGGTGTGGGGTCTGTGGATGATGGGGGAGGGTGTTGCTGACTTGTGTATATAGACTAGATATATGAAAAGCAGTTCTGGATGCTGTGCCTTCTGGATCCTCTCTGGGGCTGTGTTCTGAGCAGCATGTAGCCTGCTGGTTTTATCTGAGTGAAATATGGTACAGGGGAATAAAAGAGTTTTTTGTTTTGTTTTTTTAATACTTGGCATTTTTTGAATAAAATACTTTTTTTCTTTTAAAAAAAAAAACCTTCCCAGAAAGAAACTCTAGGCCCAGAATGCTTCTCTGGTAAATTCTATAAAACATTTAGGAAAGAATAATACCAATACCACACAAACTGTTACAAAAATTTGAAGAGGAGGAAATACTAAGCAATTCATTTTATGAGGTCATCATTGCCCTTATACCAAATCCAAACCAAAATATTCCAATGGAAAAAAATAAAAAACTAGACACTAATATCCCTTGAGAACAAAGGTTTAAAAATTCTTAGCAAAATATTAGCAAATTTAATTCAGTCATAAGTCAAAATTATAATACATGATGACCAGTTAGAATTTACCCTGCTGGGAGGAGAATTCACAGAGACCGTACTTTCCCCAGTCTCTGGAACCTATACCTGTGCATGCCAGGCTGCTCTCCGGCCCTCCCAGGGATGGGGATCTGCAGCAGCAAAGCCCCACCTAGGGTTCCCCTAGATCCCACTCCCAGACTTTCACTCCATCACTACTCATCAGTGAAATTTGATCAAGGGCTTCCCTGGCGGCTCAATGGTAGAGAATCCACCTGCCAATGCAGGAGACGTGGGTTTGATCCCAAGGTCGGAAAGATCTCCTGGAGAAGAAAATGACAATCCACTCCAGAGTTTTTGCTTGGGAAATACCATGGATGGGGGAGCCTGGCAGGCTACAGTCCATAGACGTACAAAAGGTTCGGACAAGACTTATCGACTAAAACAACAACAAAATTTGATCAATGCTTTCTAATCTGTGGACAAATGGTACTTAAAGCTCAAGAACAACCTTGTTCAAAATGCAACAACCTTCTTTTTCTTCATCCCAACCATATGCCTGATCCAGCTCTACCAAAGCAGCTCTGCTTAAATCGCCTCTTTTTTTTCTTTAAAATCCCTAGTGATTTTCTTTTCTTCTTCTTTTTTTATTGGAGAATAATTGCTATACAATGTTGTGTTGCTGCCGCTGCTAAGTCGCTTCAGTTGTGTCCGACTCTGTGCGACCCCATAGACGGCAGCCTACAAGGCTCCTCTGTCCCTGGGATTCTCCAGGCAAGAATACTGGAGTGGGTTGCCCTTTCCTTCTCCAATGCATGAAAGTGAAAAGTGAAAGTGAAGTCGCTCAGTCGTGTCTGACTCTTCGTGACCCCATGGACTGCAGCCTACCAGGCTCCTCCGTCCATTGCATTTTCCAGGCAAGAGTACTGGAGTGGGGTGCCATTGCCTTCTCCTCAATGTTGTGTTAGCTTCTGCAATACAGAATCAGCACCAAACTGAGAGGTTTTCAGGGCTGGGAGGATAAAGGGAGGGATGAGCAGTCCTGGCTTAATAGTTATAGAGTTTCAGTTGGGTGATGAGTAAGCTTTGCAAATAGATAGTAGGGATGGTTGCACAGTATTGTGAATGCAAGTAATGCCATAGAATTGTACATCTAAATATGACTGAAATGCCAAATGTTAGGTCAAATAAAATCTTTTTAAAAAGCAAAAGTTTTCATCCCTTGGTGTATTGGACCAAGGTTTCCTCACTTCCTGTCCTGCGCTAACACACTTTACCCCACCCTCCTTTCAGCTTCACTGACATACAATTGACAAGCAACACTGCCAGATTTTTAAAGTGTGCACCCTGATGACTTAATCTACCTATACATTGTGATTCAAGGTAATTATAGGTCCATCACCTCACATATTTACCTTCTCTTGTGTGTGAGAACATTTAACTTATACTCTTAGCAAGTTTCAGTTATATAATACAATGTTACCAATTTTAGTCACCATGTAACACGTGAGAACCTCAGACTTTGTTTATCCTATAACTGAAAGTGTGTATCCTCTGCATGATTCTCTTCCTATTTTCCACCTCCTCACCCCTTGGCAACCACCTTTCTACTGCGTTTCTAATCAGTTTAAGGGGTACTTTTTTTTGTTTATTTTTTTAGATTCCACATGTCAACTTAAAAAAATAGTCACAACATAGAAGTTGAGCGTTATGTTTTATTTGGTGTGAATTTTTAGGACTTCAAGGCTAGGTGACAGCATCTCAAGTAATCCTGAGAGAACTGCTCCAAGAAGGCAAGGGGAGGAGCCAGGTTATATAAAAGTTTTGCAACAAAGGGCAGATAGTCTGCAAATCAAAAGATTATTGTTAAAGAAAATCAGATATCCTAAGTTAAGGAATTTAGCACTCTTCTGTGCAGGGAAGAGGCAAAAGTCCACTCACTGTAATTGTTCCTTTCGTATGAACTTTAGCTATCCTGGGCCAGTGTCCTGTGTTGTGTGTGTGTGTCTGTGTGTGTGTGTGAGAGAGAGAGAGACATCCTGAGCTGCCTGGGGGCTCACTGTAGGCGTGGCTACAGTCCTGAAGGCTGCTAGTTCCTGGATACTCTTCTCCTTCCAGAGTGCCCTTAGGGCTCAGAAGCTCACATTGGAGGGCTGAAATCACTGATGACTGTGACATCCTTGTTTACTGATATGGCAGGGAATATTCCAATTCTCACACGTGTAAGTACACAGCTTTTATCTTTAATTGTCTGGCTTATTTCACTTAAAATAATGTCCTCCAGTTTCATTCACATTGCTGAAAACGACAAAATTTCCATTTTAAGGCTGAATAATATTCCATGGCTTCCCTGCTGGCTCAGAGGGTAAAGCATCTGCCTGCAATGCAGAAGACCCGGGTTCGATTCCTGAGTTGGGAAGATCCCCTGGAGAAGGAAATGGCAACCCACTCCAGTACCCTTGTCTGGAAAATCCCATGGATGGAGAAACCTGGTAGGCTACAGTCCATGGTTGCAAAGAGTCAGACACGACTGAGTGACTTCACTCACTCATACTTATATAATAATATATGCAATAATATAAAAACTATATAAAATAATATATAAAATGTATATATACACATTGTTTTCTAGAGTCATCCATCCGTGGACAGAACATAGTTCTTGCCTTAGCTTGCTAATAATGCTAATGCTAAGTTGCTTCATGGATGTGAGAGTTGGACTATAAAGAAAGCTGAGCACTGAGGAACTGATGCTTTTGAACTGTGGTGTTGGAGAAGACTCTTGAGAGTCCCTTGAACTGCAAGGAGAGCCAACCAATCCATCCTAAAGGAGATCAGTCCTGGGTGTTCATTGGAAGGACTAATGTTGAAGATGAAACTCCAATACTTTGGCCACCTGATGCGAAGAGCTGACTCATTGGAAAAGACCCTGATGCTGGGAAAGATTAAGGGCAGAAGGGGACAACAGAGGATGAGATGGTTGGATGGCATTACTGACTCAATGGACATGATTTTGGGTAAACTCCGGGAGTTGGTGATGGACAGGGAGGCCTGGCGTGCTGCGTGGTTCATGGGGTTGCAAAGAGTCAGACATGACTGAGCAACTGAACTGAACTGAAGTCGCTTCAGTCGTGTCTGACTCTTTGCAACCCTAGGAACTGTAGCCTGCCAGGCTCCTCTGTCCATGGGATTCTCCAGGCAAGAAAACTGGAGTGGGTTGCCATGCCCTCCGCCAAGGGATCTTACCCACCCAGGGATCGAACCCACATCTCTTAAGTCTCCTGCATTGGCAGGCAGGTTCTTTACCACTAGAGCCACCTACCTTACCTTGCTTATTGTCAATAATGCTGCAATGAACATGTATCTCTATCCATTTTTACCTTTATTTCTCTTCCTAAAAACATGCTAAATGCAGAAATTTTGGAAAAATGAACATCACAAAGTAACCATCATGTTCCTATCAATCAGGGATAATCACTGGTCATATTTTGTATATAAACAAATTCATGCTATTTTCTGAGTAGTATTATCCTTGGAAAGAACTTTCCAATCCCCAAAAGATAAAGAGCTAATTCGTTTCCCTAACATTTAAGGCATTTCCCAAGAACCATTTATTTCATAAATAACACTACCTGTGCCATACAATAAATAATTTTATAGATTGGGTTCTATTATAATCTTATTATTCTCTTCCATAGACCTAATTTTCTATCACACAATATTGAGCATGTGACTTCATAATATGTTCTAATATATGATGGTGCAAGATTTCCCTAAATAGTTTTATTTTTCAACTTATTTTTGTTTATTTCACATGTTTACTCTTCTAGATGAAATATAAAAATATTTTTTTCAGTTTGCCAAAATTCCAGTCAGAAGACTGATTGGGATTGAATTACATCAATAGATAATAGTTTTATTTTTCAACTTATTTTTGTTTATTTCACATGTTTACTCTTCTAGATGAAATATAAAAATACTTTTTTCAGTTTGCCAAAATTCCAGTCAGAAGACTGATTGGGATTGAATTACATCAATAGATTGACTCAATCCTGTATTTCCAATCCGAGGTTAGATGGCCTGTTTTATTTTTCCCCCACTCTCTCTTTTGTGATATATAGTATAGTTTTAATATCAATATTTGGCTAGTTTTCTTAAATAAATTATAAAGCACTTAACATAGGGTTATTTTCCTTAATGAAGTTTTGAAATACCTGCCTTTGTTTGAACCTTGAAAAGATTTTAGAAGAAAATATTCTGTGAGTTTTATGTTTGTGCATGCTATTGATTGATTGATTGATTAAGAATGAGTGCACTTAGGGTTGTGTTCAAAGACTTACTGGGCTTGCATCTCATAAGTCTGAATTTGTAGTGATATCATCTTATTTTCTATTGCCAATAATTCAGCTTATTGGGTTTTGTTTTGTTTTTTGCATTTGCTATTTCTACTCCAAGTTAGAGGGTATAGATGGAGTTCTTTTTTTTTTTTTTTTTTTACTGTGTATTCTAGTACACACTATTTAGTTTCCACACTAATGCATTAATTTCTTAGCAAGAGGTGTCTACCATCAGACTATCTCTAACAGAAACTCCTCAAGATCTGTGATGTGCACCTTTAAACTCTGATAGCCTTCTGACCATTTTATTTAGTGCTGGGAGAGAAGGTCTGAAGCCTAGAAGCAAATCATCATGTTTTCCAAGATGGCTCTTTAGAGGCAACTTTGTGCCCATTGATTTGACATCCCAACTAGCCTACGCGTTCTTCATGTTGCAATCCGTCCCACCCCTCCTGGGGGAGACCTTTCCCATTCCTCCCTATGAGGCCCAGTTTCTCCCAACAGGCCCCTCTTGCGTCCTGAATATCCTTTAGAATGACCCTCCTTCCCCTCAGAGGGTAAGGTCCATGAGATCCAGTGCCGCCTCAGCTCGGTTTGCCGCCACCTCTCCAGGGTGAAGCCTGACACGTGGCTGTTAGTGGGCTCTGAGAGTTTGTTCTCTGACTCCTGGAGGGCAGGGACCTTGCCATCACTTGTCTCATTTCCCTCCATGCAGTTCTGGATGCAGAACAGATGCCCAATAAATACCACATTTCAGAAAATACATGGGATTGATTAGTTTTCCATTTCCCGGTTACACTAATCTGCTCCAGAGATCCTTAGAAACTGAATTTTTATTTCCTTTCCTTTTCTTTAGAATCTACAGCTCAACAGCTGGAACTAACCCCTAAAGGTTATTTGACCTCACACTCTGACAGTAACATGTTGGGGATAATTCAGGTATATAAATATATATATTTAATGCCAAGAAAATTGAGTGTTCTTATGTGCGTGAGTTCTCCTTAATTGTCACAAATATCTTTTTTTTTAAAGAGTTCTTCTTTATCTTCACTGTTCACCTAAAACTACCACAACATTGTTAATCAGCTATACACCAATACAAATTAAAAAGTTCAAAGTTTGATAAAAAAGGGTTCTTCTTTATACCTAATCTTAATCCTGTTTGCCTGAATGCCACAAATTTGGTCTTTGACTTCCCCCTGGGTATTTTTAGCTATCTCTGTTGTAATTGCTTCTTGGCTAGGGTTTTGTCTGTCTGACAGACAGACAGACAGAAAGACAAACTGTAAGCTCACCCTTAAACTCAAGGAACTCCCTGTTTTCCCTTGAAAAGTCATAGGCAGATCTAGCAAACAGAATTCTTTGCAAAGGCCATGGGATCAAAGAAACTACACCACAAAATTGTCTCTTGAAGCCATATCATCTTTCCCCTGGAACTTGCAAAGGGCAAGTAGACAATTGCCTACATGGCAGGAAGAATTTCTGACTTTCTTACTTCCAATTCTCATTTCTGCACAGGTCAAATTCAAGCTCACTACTTTATCTAAGGCACTGATTTACAGCTCTGAAGACTCCTGTCATAGCATGGTCATGATAACTGTCATGACACAGCCAGCCACAGTCAGCCTCCAACATCTGAGCTTGGATTAGTGATGTTCTGAGTACATGATACTCAGGACTGATAAGTTTTGAAAGGGGAGAAGCTGCAGAAAATACCTGGAACTTAGGATGCTCCACATTCAGGTAGGACAGGAAGAGACATATATCATCATGAAGTATAAGGAAATCAAGTTTTATGGAAATAAAATGGGGTTTCAGGCGGAGTAGGAGGGACCAAAATTGAGACAGAGGGGCCTGGATAAGTCAGTATCTGTGAGTGAACAAGGAATGACTTCTCATATTCCTAAGGGCAAATCCCTTACATCGGGATAGCCTTCCAGCTGTGTGTTAAGACATTTCATAAGGTGATGCCTTTCTAGTCCCTGGAGGCTTAGTGACCTCATGATGGTTCTATCTTGGAGAGTCCCACAGTGACTTTGAAAGAGGACGATCCTCTCTGAAGTTCCCCGACCCAGTATTCTATTAATAGAATGGCTATTCAGGGTGGCCCAGACTACAGGGTAAGGAACGTCCATCTCTCTATCACTCACCTAAACAGAGGCTTTTGACAGAATGTTTTAGATCAGGGGCCCCCAGCCTCCAGACCATGGACTAATACTAGTCCATGGCTTGTTAGGAACTGGGCCACATGGTAGGAGGAAAGCCACGGCATGTGAGCAAATCTTCATCTGTACTTACAGCTGCTCCCCATTGCTCATTTTACTGCATTATCACAACATAATAATAATAGAAGTAAAGTGCACAATAAATGCACTATGCTTGATTCATCCCCAAACCACTGCTTGCTTCCATCTATGGAAAAATTGTCCATGAAACTGGTCCCTGGTACCAACAATGTTGGGGACTGCTGTTTCAGAGCATAGAGCAGCCATCCTTCGATCTCTCTCCTAGCACCCATGTCCCCCATGTCCTTTCCCAACAGCCCATAGTATCCACGGTTTTCCTTAAATTACTCCGTAATTCTCCTATGGTTCGGATGGAGCCAAGCCCTTCCCAGCTCCATGGGTGAAACATATGACTCAGCTTGAGATCATCAGGCTATTCCATTGCCCAAACCAGCATAATAGTCTTAATGATTAGAACTGACCCTGGCTCCTCCCATCAAGTGATGTTAGAAGCACACTGCCCTGGGAACAGTTGGCAGTCAGGTCACCTTGTGATCACGAGATGAAGCCACACCTACAGAAGGCAGGGGCTAGAGCTTGGTGATGTGGTTGAGTCTCCAGATCAATCAAGCCTGTGGTAAGTCTGCTGAATCTCTGAACATTTGTTAACCAATCAATTAGTTAACCAGCAGATTCCCTTCCTGTACAAGCCAGGTGGAGTTGGGTACGTCTCACTTGCAACTGCACATACTCTATCTGATGAGCATTTCTCTGGGTCCAGGCTCCCAGACTGTCAGTAAATGATTCCTTGACATTTACTGCAGGGTTTGACCAGGATCCTCCCCTCTCCTGAGACCTGGGGTGTGAGCTCTCCCTGGCTGTGGCAGCGACCATCCCTTGCACCTAAGATTCCTCCTCTGGGTGGGAGAGGGGCCGGGAGATGCAGACCCAGCATCCCAGGAACCAACACTGTGCCCCTCCCACCAACTCATCTGGCCACCGGCAACCCTGTCATTTCCCTGCCACTGGGCTGGCTCAGACAAAGCTCTAGTTGAAGAGATTACAGACAGATGCTCTGGCACGAATCAGAGGCCCCATGGAAGGAAAGCAGTCAGGTTTTCTCTTAAGCGACAGCCAT
This sequence comes from Cervus canadensis, assembly GCF_019320065.1. NCBI lineage: Eukaryota > Metazoa > Chordata > Mammalia > Artiodactyla > Cervidae > Cervus > Cervus canadensis. The sequence continues at coordinate 30,484,291 of NC_057403.1, read as the reverse complement.
CATTTTCGGCAGGCAGGGTAATTACAGGTTTGCCCTTCCCAGTGCAAGCTATCTGAAGGTAAAACAATGGTGAGCAGCATGTGCCCGCTTCAAACAAGGAAGGGGAGAGACGGGAGCAGAAGGATTCCATCTCTTTTAATTTATTTTAATAAAGTGAGGGTTTTCCAAAAGGCCAAAGGGTCTCATTTGCCACAATGTGGTTGAGATCTGCCAACAGCTTCCCCAAACCTCTCTTTCCCTATAATTCAATCAGAGCCACAGATGGAAGCACTCAGCCGGCATCTTCCTTTTCTCGGCCGTTTCTGAGTCCTTCCTCTCTCACTGCCTTGGCTGGAGAAGAAGGCTCTCACCCCTCTCAGCCTCAACCTCAGTTTTCTCCACTCCCCTGAGCTCCCAGGAGGCTCCCCTCTGTCCGGCCCTCCTCTGACCCGTCCCTGCCTCACAGCCCCTTCTGGATGTTCACAAATAGTGCAGCCTCTGTTTTTCCTCTGTTTTTACTGCACTCACCTGGCTGTCCAGCTGAGCAGATAGTCCCTTGAGGATGGTACCCTGACCTTCTCTTCTCCTGAGGCCCAAGGGGCCATCCCAGCAGATGGTGGACAGGTAAGAGGGAATGAGCAGCCTCTGAATTATTTCTGGGGAAGACGCACTCTTAGAATGAGCAGAAAAAGAAGGCAGGACAATCTTGAACAGACTACCATTGCCATGCTTTCCAACCAGTAATCAAACCTGCCCTTCTGAGCTCTGAAACACACTCGCCACCCCGGGAGCTGACTCCCAGACTGGATCCACCCTGCCCTCCTTGGTCCCAGACATTGCTCCAGACATCTGGAACAATTTCTTCCAGAGATTTCCTCTCCTCTTCTTTCACCACAAGTTGCCTCCAAATTTCAAAGCCCAGAAACACAAATACCACCTTATCGGCTTTGCCTAAAGAGCAGAAATAGCAAGAATTTAGCAAAAGTCTTATGCCTCTGGGAGGGGATTTTGGCTCATTTCTAGCAAATGGATGGGTTCATTTTTTTTACCTGGGGCTGTGGAAAATGAATTCCCAGTAAACCAATCCCTGCTGTCACATGGAGGCAGAGTCCTCAGACACGCTCCCCTCATCAACAGAGAAGAGGACAGCCCTGCCCCTCCTTTCTCCCGTTGGCCCCATCCTTAAGGTTTCATTTTTTTTTTAATAAGTTTAATACATTTTTATCAAGTTGGTTATTTATTTATTTGGTCTTTGTCGCGGCACCTGAGACACACATTTCATCCTGTGGGATTTTTCATTGCAGTGCATAGACTGTCTAGTTGTATCTCGCAGGCTCAGTAGCTGTGGGGCTCAGGCTTAGTTGCTCCTTGGCATGTGGCATCTTAGGTCCCCAACCAGGGATCAAACCTGCATTTCCTTCATTTCAATGTGGATTCTTAATTACTGACCACCAGGGAAGTTCTTGCCCCAAAGATTTCTTGCTCCCGCCATACAGCTGCAGGGAGAAGTAGAGCCACACGGATGCTGTGTGGCCCGCTTTGCTCTTTGATGCAGAGCTCACCCCCAGGCCTGGGGGCTGCAAGTGCATGTCCTGGGGATCCCCTCTGCAGGCTCTGCCTCCTGATTCCAGGGGCAGGCCAGAGTCCTTCTCCATCATCCAGGGACCCTCTCGCCTGCTCCTCATGTAGGGCTGAGAATATTGACAACTGATTTCCTTAACAATGACTTCTCTTCCTTCCAGATGTTGTTATTGTTCAATAGCTAAGTCATGTCTGACTCTTTGCCACCCCATGAACTGCAGCATGCAAGGTTTCTCTGTCCTTCACTATCTCCTTGAGTTTGCTTAAACTCATGTCCATTGAGTCGGTGATGTCATCCAATCATCTCTTCCTCTGTTGACCTCTTCTCCTGCTTTCAATCTTTCCCAGCATCAGGGTCTTTTCTAATGAGTCAGTTCTTCATATCAGATAGCCAAAATATTGGAGATTCAGCTTCAGTATCAGTCCTTCCAGTGAATATTCCGGACTGATTTCCTTTAGGATTGACTGGTTTGATCTCCTTGCGGACCAAGGGACTCTCAAAGAGTCTTCCCCAGGACCACAATTTGAAAGCATCAGTTCTTTGGTGCTCAGTTTTCTTTATGGTCCAACTCTAATATCTGTATATGATTACTGGAAAAACCATAGCTTTGACTAGACAGACCTTTGTCAGCAAATTGATGTCTCTGCTTTTTAATGTGCTGTTTAGGTTTGTCATAGCTTTTCTTTCAAGGAGCATGATATTTTAATTTCGTGGCTGCAGTCACCATCTGCAGTGATTTTAGAACCCAAGAAAATAAAATTTGTCACTGTTTTCACTTTTCCCCATCTGTTTGTCATGAAGTGATGTGACCGGATGCCATGATCTTTGTTTTTTGAATGTTGAGTTTTAAGTCAGATTTTTCACTCTCCTCTTACACTCTCATCAAGAAGTTCTTCAGTTCCTCTTCACTTTCCACCATTGTAATGTTATCACCTGCATATCTGAGGTTGTTGGTATTTCTTCCTTCCAGTGTCTTCCTCCATAACATGCTGGGCTGTGTCCAGGAACCTGGCAGTGTGTGCAGTCTTGATTGGATTTGAGGAAAGGAGCTTCCCTTCTCCAGGACTGCAACCACAGTTTCCCTCTCTAGTCTGCCACCCATCTCTTCCTTGTCCCATTTCCCCTGATGTGAAGGACATTTTTTAGAAGGGTCTTGAGCCAGATGCACCCTCTTATGAGGCTGCCATGCCTGCCTCTCTCCATTCAGGGACCCTGGCCCATCTCCCTGTGCCTTGGTTAAAATGTCTAGCTCTGAGCATCCCAGACACCCAGCTTGATTGTCTTCCATATGGGTAGGATGTGTACCATGAGCCATCCAAACTGGACCCAGTCTGAAGAATCAAAGGGAGGGTCCAAGTAGGGCTCACTCTATAACCTAGTCTTGAGAAGCATCTTGCTTTGAATGGGTCAGTTCCTGGCATCATGCTGAATAGGCCTTTTTGAGGCAACCAAAAACCTAGAGTGGATCCCATGTAAAAGCAAAGGGCCATCACAGAGAGGCAAGTCTGGTTGCTAGAGATTTCAGACACTTGAAATCCGTCTATCCCAGGCATTTCTTCCTCGATGTTTAAACACACTCGTGCTACAGAGGAAATTGAGTCCATATGCCTGAATTCTTTTAAACCTCAAGCCACCACATGCTGTTTTCTGGACCCGTTTAATTGTCCATGAAACCCCAGAGTTGTCTGCAACATGGAGGGTACCCAGGAGAACCCCACCCCCATCATTGCTGCAGACTGCACCCTGCCAGAGACAGCCGCCTCTCTGGGCACTGTGGGTGGGCAGACAGATGGGGCTGGGCCAGGACATACTGTTAGAATTGTCAGTCCACATATGTGTCATGCTGACGACTGGTCTAGAATGGGAAGAGCAATCACAGGCTGTTTTGACTTCTTCCAGACTTTATTTCTGAAGGCAGTCAGTCAGTTCAGTTCAGTCAGTCAGTCGTGTCTGACTCTCCGTGACCCCATAGACTGCTGTACACCAGGCCTCCCTGTCTATCACCCACTCCCAGAGCTTGCTCAAACTCATATCCATTGAGTCGGTGCTGCTCTCTAACCATCTCATCCTATGGTGTCCCCTTCTCCACCTGCCTTCAATCTTTCCCAGCATCAGGGTCTTTTCCAATGAGTCAGTTCTTCGCATTAAGTGGCCAAAGTATAGGCATTTCAACTTCAGCATCAGTCCTTCCAATGAATATTCAGGACTGATTTCGCTTAGGATTGACTGGTTTGATCTCCTTGAAGTCCAAGAAGGACTCTCAAGAGTCTCCTCCAACACCACAGTTCAAAAGCATCAATTCTTCAGCATTCAGCTTTCTTTATGGTCCTACTCTCACATCCGTACATGACTACTGGAAAAAACCATAGCTTTAACTAGACAGACCTTTGTTGGCTAAGCAATGTCTCTGCTTTTTCATATGCTGTCTAGGTTGGTCATAGCTTTTCTTCCAAGGAGCAAGTGTCTTTTAATTTCATGGCTGCAGTCACCATCTGTAGTGATTTTGAAGCCCAAGAAAATAAAGTCTGTCACTGTTTCCATTGTTTCCCCATCTATTTGCCATGAAGTGATGGGACCAGATGCCACGGTCTTAGTTTTGTGAAGGAAAATTTGCTGCAAATGCATGAACTAGGACTTTGAAGACTTGGTGTTGTCCCAGCTGTGAGAGCTCAGATAAACCACCCACCCTCCCTAATCTCAGCTTCTTCCTCCCTCAGCGTGCTTCCTCCACTCCCACAGCATGCTGAGAGGAGGACTTCCACCCACACCTGGGGCCTACGTTCCTTCCCTTCAAGTCCTGTAGTAGACTGAGTAGGACTTGGTTTTGTGTATCAGAAATGTTCATTCATTGCCCTACAATTTATCTGCTGTGTTCACCTGGATTATCCGGATTATTTTTTACAACACTCAAGGGAACACAGGTGTTATTAGGCCTCCCATTGAGGACAGCCCCAAGTTCCATGGAGACTCAGCCATGTGTTCAGGATGTTATAGCCTATAAAGTGTCAAGGCTGCACCCAAAGCCAGACACATGGCCCTGGCGTTTCTACTCCACCATGTGTTTCTCTGCCAGAAACACAGTCAGTACAGTCCAAGGCCCTCCTCGAAGATGGCTGGTGTTCAGGTGGTGCTTAGAATGGCACTTCTGCCCCAGCAACTCAGTCGCTCGCCCTCTCTCACCATTGCAGACCATGCTATGATCCAGAGGTACATCCCCATCACTTTTGGAAAGGCATGAGCAGTCCACCCGAAGTTTTGTCTTGAGATCAACTCAAATCTCGGTTAATGGAAGCATGTGTCTGGTCCACTGATGGGGGTCCCTTGGGTCAGCCCAATCCCAACCCATGATCAGCAGAATGATGTGAGCCAGGCCTTGATTGTGAGGGTCACATATGACACAAACACAGTGCACTAGTTACAGAAACACAGATTTAAGCAAAAATTCATGGACTCAACCAGACAAGTGATAGGGATATCAGGTCTGATTTGCTTTGGGACTGAAATAAAGCCACTAGTTCTAATTCTCTTATCAAGTCTCTCATTATCACAAGATGCCTGTAGTTGCTTCTGCTCTGCATGCCATGATTCACATTGCAAAGAAAAAACGTCTGCCCTGACACAGATCCTACTGGTCCAGTTGACTCAAGTAAGCATCTTGAACCAATCAGTCTCTCTTGGGGGAATCTGCTGAGGTTACTGGCTCCAGCTTAAGTCACATGGTGGGGCCAGTTTAAAGGAGGATGGAACCATTCAAATGCAGGGGCTGAGAGGACAGAGGGAGAGTTCTCCAAGGGAAATTAAGATGTGATCACTAACAGACGAGCAAACACAGCCAGGCAGCCAAAAATCCAAATATCAACCTGAGGCACAAGCAAACTCTCCTTCTTTCTCTAATGCAATAGTTGGCGAATATTTCCTGCAAATGGCCAGATAGTACATGTTTTAGGTTTTGCCAGCCATAAGGTCTCTGTCGAAATGACTCAACTCTGCCATGGTGGTGTGAAATCAGCTAGACAGCACATAGATGGATGAGCACCACTGTATTCCAACAAAACTTTATTTAAGGACAGTAAAATCTGCATGTCACATAATTTTCAGGTGTCACAAAATATTATTCTCATTTTGAGTTTTTAAACCTTTTAAAAAATTTAAAAACTGTTCTTCACTCATAGGACTACATGAAAACAGACAGCAGCCTGGATTTTGCTGGGGGAAGGAGTGTTTGGCTGATCCTCACTCCTAAAAGAGGGTTGTCAGGAGGTGGGGAACGAGGGTGAGGACTTTCATGTGATCACAGGGCATGAGGTCCAGGAAAAATCATGCATCTATGGAGCACGAATAAGAATGAGCTTGAAGAAATCATTGGAATGAAGTGAAATTCTCAGTCCAGTTAGCGATTTACCTATATCTTTTCCCACACTAATTTACAGAAAGAAGTCTATTAATCATTCTGGGTGCAGAAAGGAAATTGCATTCTCAGCATAAACATAAATTATCAGCCTAAAACTCAAATTCCTTCCGAGGGATGGGGCACGCTGAAAGTTTTGAATAGCTCAAACAGAACAAATGGATGAGAGGAGATAATGCATCTTTTGAAATACAAACCTGAAAAGACGTTATGCTCAATTACACTGACAAAAGATTTGGGATCCAGCAATATCCTCCGTGGAATTCGGCAGCTAAACAGGAATGCTAAATCACAGACTCTAACTTAAGCTAGAGTAATCTAGCATAAGCCATATTACATGCGCATCCGCTGGGAGCCTGAATCTGCTCTCATGTTTACAAAATACCTTTCTCCATCTCTATTAGAAGGTGGGCTCACCTGCAAAGACCCCTGTGCTTCCAAGTTCCCAAACTGAGCAGTGGGGTGCTTTGGACAGAAAGCAGAGTTAAGGAGGGTGGTGAGGAGGATGGACATATTAAGGGGTAGTCTGCACTCTTCAGAAGGAGGAGTTTCAGCTCCAAGCAGCAGTGATGGGGAGAGAAGATGCTAGGGAAGGAAACAGGCAGAATTTTATCACCAGAAAGAAAAAGAACTGGCGTGTGGTTGGAAGTCCATAGTATCACCCTGGGCACAAGCAAGGAAAACTGACACTCAGCTCCTGTGACCCCCATCCCACCCTTGATCTCCACTTCTGAAGTTAGGACAGGTCTCTACAGATCAGACTCCGGGTCCCAGATGGAGCATGGATGATCTCACGTGCTTCCCCACCATCGGCAGCACAGCTGGGGCACGGTAGGTATTTAACACCCAGGCAACAAGGTCTGGAGATAGGTGTGTGTTAAATCATCAGAAGAATAGGAAAGAAAGGCTAGACCCTGGAAAACAAGGGCTGCCACATGTTTCCAGAAGGCAGGCTGAGATCCTACGTAATTTATTGGTTGCTGCTGTGACAAGTGTGAAAGGCTGACCCTTGGAGTTTGTACCTCAGGTATCCTGGGAGAGAGACAGATGAGCTATAAAGGGTGGGGGGGAGCATTCTAGAGAAACAGAGAAACAGCTATGCTCTGTGTCACAGCCAAGAACAAAAGGGGGGCTTACAGATGAAAGATATGGGGAGGCTGGTTTGAGCAGCAAGTTGGGTATTCTGGAATGAAAGGGGCTGCATGTGGAGCCTGGAGCTTCCTGCCATGGAAGCTGGCAGTACAGCGGTAGAACTGTCCTCAAGATTGCTACCTCTTGTTGTTGTCGTTGTTGTTCAGTTGTTAAGTCATGTCTGATTCTTTGCAACCCCATGAATTACAGCATGCCAGGTTTCCCTGTCCGTCACTATCTCCCTGATTTTGCTCAAACTCAAGTCTGCTGAGTCAGGGATGCCATCCAATCATCTCATCCTCCGTCACCCTGTTCTCCTCTTGCCATTCAGTCTTTCCCAGCATCAAGGTCTTTTCCAGTGAGTCGGCTTTCTGCATCAGGTGTCCAAAGTATTGGAGTTTCAGCTTCAGCACCAGTCCCGCCAGTGAATGTTCAGGTTGATTTCTTTTAGGATTGACTGGTTTGATCTCCTTGCAGTCCAAAGGACACTCAAGAGTCTTCTTCAGCACCACAGTTTGAAAGCATCAGTTCTTTGGTGCTCAGCCTTCTTTTTGGTCCCCCTCTCACATCCAAACATGACTACTAGAAAAAGCATAGCTTTGACTATATGGACCTACATGCTCAACAAGGACCAGCAATGGGACAACCAGGGAACCAGGCTTCTCATCCAACTATGTGGAGCAGCTGAAAAGCATGTCCCTGCTAGTTAGGGCCTGACAAAACATGGTCCACTGGAGAAGGTAACAGCAAACCACTTCAGTATTCTTGCCTTGAGAACCCCATGAACAGTACAAAAAGGCAAAAAGATGTGACAGTGAAAGATGAGCCCCCAGGTCAGTAGGTGTCCAGTATACTACTGGGGAAGAGCAGAGAAATAGCTATAGAAACAATGGAGAGGCTGAGCCAAACTGGAAACAATGCCCCGCTGTGGTTGTATCTGGTGGTGAAAGTAAAGTCCGATGCTGTAAGCACAATACTTCATAGGAACCTGGAATGTTGGGTCCATGAATTAAGGTAAATTGGATGTGGTCAAACAGGAGATGGCAAGAGTGAACATCCACATTTTAGGAATCAGTGAACTAAGATGGATGGGATTGGGAAAATTTAATTCAGATGACCATTATATCTACTACCTGTGGGCAAGAATCCCTTAGAAGAAATGGACTCAACAAAAGAATCCAAAATGCAATACTTGCTTGCAATCTCAAAAATGACACAATGTTACCTGGGAAGCAGTTAAAAGTCTAAGTTACTTTCACCTTTAGCCATTTGCCATCTCCAGTTTTGAAGGAAATGATAAACAGAGTCAGAAGGCAGAGAGAGAGAGAGAGAGAGGCTTAGCCTTTGCAGCTGCTGGAGCTGTGTTAGAGAATAAGGCTTGAGCTTCAGCTGATGCTGGATTTCCTCACTCTCTTCCAGCTCCAAGCCAGACGTAGGGCCTGGGGGATATGCAGAGGGATATGCAGCCGGCAGCAATGATGGTAGTGACCTGCCTTACATGCCAGAGGGCACAGAGTCCAGAAACCTCAGAGATGGGCTTCTTCCTGCCTCAAAAGTCAGGCAGGTCACACCTGGGTGTGCTCTCCATAAGGTCACACAAGGAGAGGTATCTGGCTTTCAGAGAAGCCCCGGGGGAGGCAGCTAGACAGGTCTGGGAAGGGCACTGGGATCTTAGGGGAAGGAAGGGGTGCTTGCCTTCCTCCCAACAGGAACTCTGAGGGCATCACAGGAAAGCAGACCCATGCCTTCAGGGAGGCCCGGTCCTTGGGGTTGCCAAGCAAGGCGCTAGCTTCTAGATGCTGGAACGGAGGACACACAACAAGCAGCTCTTTAGCCATCTGCTGAGGAAATACCAGGGTAAATTAAAATGAGAGTGGATTTGTGACTTCTGTCTTTTCCAAAAAGATAGTGTTGGCAGGTTTATGAGAAAACCATTCCCAAACACCTTGAATTTATATGGCACGCTTATTTCAAAAGCTCTTCCACATCTGTTAGCTCTTTGAAGCCCCTGGAGGCAGGTAGGGCAGGGGAGCGCTGGGTGGGGGAAGGCGCCCCAGAGAGCCTGAGCCACGGGGCCCCAGGGAAGAGGCTGGAGCGGCACACGGTGCCCTGGGCCTCCACACAGGCCCAAAGGGCTTCTCCTCCTCCCAGAGCTCTGGCCAAGGGCCACACGTCACAAGGCTGGAAGCAAAGTGACCACTTAAGAGTTGGGTGGTCAAGTGCAAGTTGGCCCTGGGAGCTGTCCTTTCTCTCACACACTGCCCTGCACCCCTGTGCCCTGCGAATTAACCAAGACTTCTAGAGGTAAAGAAATAATGGCTCCTCCGACAGAAGCAAACAGAGGCTGATTGACAAGGAGGCCCCTCATAATCAGTGCTGCAGTAAACTATACTAATTATGGTGTCAATTGGTAACATTATAAAGGTTGAAGCTACATAATGAAAATAGAGCATACACACAGGCAGAGCGAGTTCAGTAAATGTAATTACAGGGTGACATTATTGGCAAATAGTATTTTATGAGGGATTAAGAGGGATAAACACATTGCCAAACTTACAAGCTCCTCCAGGGTGGGAGGACCCGGAACTGGCCAGTGACTCGCCACTACGATTCAGCTAGCTGAGCTCTTTGGGGGAGCCCTGGGGTCTTCTAGGCATCCCCTGAAGAGGCGCTTTTAGGTAGGGATCACTGCTCTATTGCCTTGTAAGCTACATAATATCCTTGTTCCTGGCCTGTCCAGGGCTCTTTAGTCTTCAGATCCTAAGATCTTGGACTGCCCTAGCTGAAGGTACCATAGACACTTTATAGCTTTGGAATGGGAACCTGTCCATTCACTGTAACATTATCCATGTTCAACCATATCCATGGAGTGCAGACCAAGGTCTCTGTTGTCCTTGTGTTAGCATCCTGAGGCTTCCCAGGTAGCTCACATGTAAAGAATCTACCGGGGTTCTCTTCCTGGGTCAGGAAGATCCCCTGGAGAAGTACATGGCAACCTGCTGTAGTATTTTTGTCTAGAGAATTCCCTGGACAGAGGAGCCTGGCGGGCTATAGTCCATGGGGTTGCAAAGAGTCAGACACGACTGAGAGACTAACAGTTTCACTTTGCCCTTCTATGGAAGACCAAAGAAAACTAATCAGCAAATCACGAAGGCCATCCTGGATTCAGTGCTCTGATGAGAACTGGACAATGTGATGTGATAGCAGGTGGATGGAAGAGGAGAGACAGGCTTCCTACTATGTGGAAGGTCTATGAGGACTTCTTGAGCACAGGACATATAAACTGAGTTCTAAGAGCCAAGACCCCAGGAAGGGAGGGAAACTGCTCCTCCAGAGATGCCAGTTCCTTTCTGGCAGAAAAAGGGCAGAACACAGGTGCTCTCATTCAAAGTCACAGTTCTTCTGTCACATCAAGTGCTTTCAAACAGGATGTGGGCCAGACTGGGAAGAGAAACGCTCATCTCTCAGGATCTGTGGGGCCATTGTGTTTTGAAGGTTAAAGGCACATGAGAGATCACATAACTCAAAGTTCCTAAAACACTGGAGAATCACGTATGTTGCATGTGTGTGTGATAAAGGAGCTTCTTCCCGGTTCTCATTGTCTATTGCCATACAGCAAACCACACTGAACCAAACAGAAACAGAGATTTCTCATCATCTCCCCTATTTCTTAACCAGATGGTTTCTGGTCCCCGTTTCTTCTGTTGTTACAGTCAGATGATAGGGCTAGAGTCATCCAATGGCTTCTTCACTCATGTGGCTGGTGCCTGGGCCAGAATGACTGGAGGCTGGCCAGCACGCCCTTCCTATGGCCTCCTGCACAGGTAGGTTGGGCTTCCTCACAGCATGGCAGTCTCAGAATATGAGGGCTTCCTCCATGTAAACTGGCTTCCTCCAGGGTAAACGTTATAAACAGACCAGGTGGGAGCTACAGTGTTCTCAGGACCTAACAGTGAAGGGCTAGAATATCCTTTCTGCCATAATCTATTGATGAAAAGGAAAGGTTATCTCACTAAGGCCATCCCAGACTCAGGAAAAGGAAATTAGACTCTAGCTTTCAATGGAGGAATAACAAAGAATTTTTAGCCATCTTTAATCTACCATACACCCTGGGCATTAAAAATACACAGCCTTTATCAAAGGCCTGCTTAGCCTCTTGACAACTTAATAAACATGTCATTCACACTCAGATTGCCTTTGCTTCCCTCTGAGTATTCAAAGAATTAGTCTATGTTTATCGAGAGCCTTCCAAGTAAAAATGTGTCATGCTTGATACTATCTGTCATACACAAGGTACAATGTACATTTTTTTTTTTTGCAGGAGCTTACATGTGTATTGTGAGGAAAGAGATCAACTTTATTCTTTTTTTCTTTTTTTGGCTGTGTGGCTTGGCATGTGGGATCTTAGTTCCCTGAACAGGGATAGAACTTGCATCTCCTTCAGTGGAAGCGCAGAGTCTTGACCACTGGCCCACTAGGGAAGTCTCTGACTTTATTCTTTCGCATGTGGTTATCCAGTTGTCCCAGGTGGCTCAGTGGTAAAGTACCCACCTGCCAATACGAGGAGACAGAAAAGATGGTTTGATCCCTCGGTCGGGAAGATCCCCTGGAGGAGGAAACGGCAACTCACTCCAGTATTCTTGTCTAGAGAGTGTCATGGACAAGGGAGATTGGTGTGCTACAGTCCATGGGGTTGCAAAGTGTCAGACACTACTGCGTGGTTAAGCATGCACATTCTAGATAAAGTGCCACATACTTCAATTTATAATCATTGAACTTATTTTTAAAGTGAAATTTGATGTAGAGGTCCAGGATGTCAAACACGTCAAGGTGGGACTATTCTGGGTGAGGTGAGAGTCTCAGGGCACCTCTGCCAAAGCTGTGCTCAGAGAATCGCAGTGTGTGTGATGTTGTTAGAGAGGGCGAAAGGAAATTAGAGAGTGAAATGTCCCTTCTCCCTATAATATGCTTTCCTGATGAAAAAATATGGACTCAGTCATATGGAAGGGCTAATATATTCATTAAAAAAATTTTTTTAATTGAAAATCTCTGCCAAATTGGCTTAAACAAAAAAGAACACAAGAAAAAGTAAGTCCTAGGGGAAACGTGTTTCTGGTAGGGCTGGATCCAGGGGCTCATACAAGCTTATATACTACTTAACATGTAATATACTAACTAACACAGGGTTGGGTCTCCCCAGGCATTACCTGTGCTGGCTTCATTCTCAGGAGGCACTTTCTCTATGCTCTTGGAGGACAAGGTGGCCACCAGCAGTTCCCCTTACTTCTACAGTTGGGCACTTTCCTCAGGCTATTTCTATTAATTCCAGCACCGCTTGGCCTCACTTGGGTCCTGTGCCCAAATCCACACAATCTAAATGGTCAGTGGATGAGGTCCTGCTCTGACCATTGAGGTTTAAGGTGACATATGCATGCTTGAGTCAAAGAGAGCTGGGGAGGTCATTGGTCCTGAGAGTGAAGGAATGAGAATTAGATTCTTTCACCAGAAGAAGGCAGCTGGAGAGCGGGACAGGCAAAACACATCTCTACAGAAAGGAAGGGACAGCAAAGAACTAAGAGACAGGAGGGCAGAATGCCAGGGGAGAGCTGGGTATTCTCTGGTCTTTCCCCAGAAGATGAGAGGGGTGGTCAGCTTTCTTGACCCCAGGTCCCTGGGAGGAGACTTAAGATCAGTAATCAGGAGCCTAGGTTAGACCCTGGTACTGGCTCTGCCCTCAGCCCTCATGCACCAAGAAGTCCTTCGAGCTTAGGCAGCACCCAGAAATGTTCCAGAAAACCTTTCAGTGGGTGCTTTGGCCTGAAATGTAGCCAGGGACAGAGAAACACAACTGCCATGCAGTATCATGAAACATTGCCATTAAGTTTAATGCCTTCGTAACAAAGAATGCCACATTTATTATCCCAAATAAATCCACGGATTTAACACCCATCAGGCTTTAGACTTTATTTTTCCATATAAAATAAATATGGCTAGAGTATAAGATTATGACTGCACCATTATTTTCTAAAACTATTTAATTTAAATGCAGTCTAACTGCCCCATGCTATGAACCTGGGCACAGAAAGGGGCACCCCATCCCAGGGGAAATGCTCGTCCCACTGGCTGCAGCAGAGAGCAAGGTGGGCTTCCCTGCATGACGGCTGGGTTTCATCACTGTTTAACGAATTGTTGCACTCTTTATAGGATAAACAATAAATTGCACATGATTTATCATATTACCCAATAAATCATGTGACAAATCATTAGGCAGAGTGATAAAATCAAGTGTTTTAGAAATAAGTTAATCTATGATGCCAATGTGTAAACTAAACAGTTGCTTAAAAACCCTATTTACTAATCATTTTTACATAAAGAAAGATTAATGATTATGTAGATTAAATGTGTACTTATTCCTATAAACATCAGACAGTTGTGCGCCCTATTGGCCTCCTCTTTTTAGCAAAGCCCCCCGAAAGCCTCCCTCTGTAGCGTAATTCCGTCTGTCTGCCTCCTCCCCAGATGTGCCTTGAAGGGGAAAGGAGGCTAGAGAAGCGAGGGCCAGAGAAAGAAGTGGTTAATGAAGAGCATGTCAATGAGGGGCCTGGCAGGGAGGCTGTTTTCCCTGTAAATTCTGTAATACACTAATTAACACTTTCATTAGGGCTTGGAGACAGGTTCCAATGCTGCCTGCTTCTCCAGCCTGCCTTCGACCCGGCGCTCTTTCTAGCTTGTGACAACTATGTTTATAGCTTCTCTGCCCATCGAGCTGGCTGGCACATCGAATTACCCTCAAGAGTACATGGGCATCACGTCACATTTGCGTGCCCGATATCATACGTGACGAGCTGTGCCATCGCCAGGGCCTTTAATGCACATCCCGTGGACGGCCGGCCCCCGGAATGCATAGGCAGATATTAAGCTAAATCTTTTTGGAGTCAAGCTTGTTTCACGTCAGTTACACAAACATATTGGTTCCTTTAAAAGAACAAATGCTTCGTGAGTAAGGAAAGGACTCCAGGACTCAAACCTGAGAAATCATTCCACGCAGCAGCTCAGTCCTTCCTTCCCAAGGCTGTTTTCTTTAGGGGAGAAAGGGAGAGATTGTTTGGCTTCTAGAATATGAGTTTTGAGCCATAATTATTATAAACTATGGACGTTACTGGGAGGGAAGGGGAGAGCCTTGGAGAGTGTAACTAGGAAGACAATGGGAATATCAGAGACGACTCATTTCCCTCTCTTGCATGAAAACACTGCTAATCTTCTAAAGGGTCCCTCTGACTCTGGATTTCCCCAACATTACAAATCAAACCCTGAAGCTGATCTAGCAATGCGGAGAGAACTGAAGCCATCTCAGATGTGTGTGAAAGCTCTCCTTCGATCTTACGTGAAGTCCGTGTTAAACTCCTTGAAGAAATGCAGATCTCTGAGGTTTGGGGATCATCATTCTTGGCGCTGCTGGTGCCCTGGGAAGTGGCTGTTGAGAGACTGGGAAAAGCATGGGAGATAAGAGGCATGTCAAGGGTGATACCATGTTACCATTCTCCAGAAAATCTCTAAAAAATGAAATGGATGCATTTTACTGACAACTCCAATTTCCACGACCTACCAGGAAAATATTGCCTCCAAGGCAAGAAATGATCATTCACACGTGATCTTTAGCCCTTCCCAAGAGGCAGGACGTTAAGCATTCAGAGAGGAGTGTCGTAGGAATTCTAAGTCCCTGCATAACCTCAGATGCCTGGCTTCTCTCCTGTGCTGCCCTTGAGAAGCCTCCAGGACAGAGTGGAAATGGTTCTTAGAGGAAATGACCCTACTGCTGAGATAACAGTAATTTATGCTTCTAAATGCCCAGGAAAGAGATAGATTAAGTGACAACAAAATCTTCATCCTATTTTCCCTTCTTCTTATCCAACCCACCTCAAAATCTATCCCAATTCACATTTTAAAATACTGCATGTATCAGTCAGGGTAAGTTGAGTTTTGCTTCAGTAACATAAGAGCGCTGAACCTCAGAGGAGTAAAATGAAATTTTCTTTCTTTCTCTTGCAATGCCACCTTAGGCCCAGGGAGCCCTTGGAGACAGGTGACCTCCTTATGGTAGTGCAGCAAGACAGTCCGCTTCAATCTGATGTTACCTCCATAGAATTAAGCGCTTTTCTAATCATCAAGGAAGAGAGCATGTTCTAGCAAGGGTTAGTTCTTAAATGCTTTCACCAGAATTAACACTTTTTTTTTAAGTCAGAATGAACCACACGGTTCTTCTTAACTTCAAGGATAAGGAAGCATCATTCTCTATCTGCCAGAGATAGGAAAGAAGCAGATATTGATGAATACTATAATATTGATCATACAACCCTCTTCCCAGAGCACCTTCTCTGCAGCCGCACCATTCCCCGCAAAAGCATAAAAGCAGAGAACCCTCTTAGTAGGGCTTATTGCTCAGGATCTTGCTGCCACAGTCTGGATGTTTCCAGCCTTAGAACTGTGGTACGTATGCTTTGTGAGGGGTGGAAAGAGGCACACTGCATAGTGCTCAGCTCTGCAGAGAGGCAACATGGTCTAATGATCAGGAGTACGGATGCCGGGGTCAGACAACTTGCATGTGAATCCCAGCTCTGACACTTATTACCAGTATGATCCCGGCAAAATTAATGAATTTCTCTACACCTCAGTTTTGTAATCTGCAATGTGGAGCTAGTGATGGTGCCCGACTCATCAGTTTTTGTGAAGATGAATTACATCAATACCTGTGAAGCCTTGGTACTGAATAAGTGCTACAGATATGTTTTCTCTGATTGTGATGCTTTATAATCTGCAAGGGGCCATTGGTCATTATAATTCATCTAAGGAGCAAACTCACTCTCTCTCCGGCATCTTCCTCCATCCTAGAGAGAGCCCAGAAGGATGTTGTTTTGTTTAAAGCCTGGGGAAAGACATTAGAAACTAAATTTGGGGAAAATGAATTGCTCTGCGTATGAAAATGAGAGGATTATGAAGAAATGTGGCAGAAACAGCTATATCAGCCCAATAATCCATATGTCCCCTTCATTTTCCAGCCCCTTTGAAAGTGAAGTGGCCTTATAGTTAATTAATACCAATGAGGTGGGAACAAAAGTAACAGTCATCTTTAGGATACAAGATTTGGTTGCTGCACCATCCCTCTCCCATCACAAAAACTGGGGAGACCCCGTGCTGAGAAAGTGAAGCCTGGATTGCTAAGTGCCCCTGGAGGAAGGTCATCTTGAAGACCTATTAGTGGAATTGTATGTGTGAGCACTGTTGTTGACTTAATCTCTGATGTTTTAGAGTTATTTGTTATTATAGCATATCCTAGCCTAACCTGACTAATACAAAGGGGGTTTGTTCCTGAAAGAAAAGAGCAAAGAACAGAGAAGATGGCCAAGTTGAATGGAGTGACTGGAAGTTTCTTAAGAAAAATAATATATAATACATTTAGGCTTTTTTGCATTGTTACGATGCTAATGCAGTATCCTGTATGATGTTAATATCCTCTATTTTTCCCCTTTTGTTTTTATCTTATTCTGTTTTGTGTTTTATTTTGTAAGTTTTGTATGAGGAAAACAATTAAAGAAACAGATAAGTCTACGTCTAAGTTAACACTGGAAGACAGCAGCATGGAATCTTGAGGCAGAAACTTGGAGCTACACATGCTTATGATAACATAACAGTACACTCTCTACAGATAGCTTAGAGGTACACTAAGCTTGCCATTGTTGTCGTTGTTCAGTCACCTAGTTATGTCTGACTCTTTGCAACCCCATGGACTGCAGCACACCAGGCCTCCCTATCCTTCACCATCTCCTGAAGTTTGCCCAAGTTCAAGTCCATTGCATTTGTAATGCCATCCAGTCCTCTTATCCTCTGATGCCCTCTTCTCCTCAATCTTTCTCAGCATCAGGGACTTTTTCAATGAGCCAGTGGTTCAAATCAGGTGACCAAAATCCTGGAACTTCAGCTTCAGCATCAGTCCTTCCAATGAGTATTCAGGGTTGATTCCTTTAAAATTGACAGATTTGCTCTCCAAAGGACTCTCAGGAGTCTTCTCCAGAACCACAGTTAGAATGCATCAATTCTTTGGAGCTCTGGCTTCTTTATGGTCCAACTCTCACAACCATATAAATGACCACTGGGAAGACCATAGCCTTTGCTATATGGACATTTGTTGGCAGAGTAAATTCTCTGCTTTGTTGGCAGAGTAATGTCCTCTTCATGGATCACTGCCTTGTCATGGCAAAGGAGCTATGAGCCATGCCATTTAGGGCCACCCAAGACGGATGGGTCATAGTGAAGGGTTCTGACAAAACATGATCCACTGGAGGAGGGAATGGCAAACCACCCCACTATACTTGCCGTGAGAACCTCGTGAACTAAAAAGATTTCCATAGATTATTCAGATCAGTAATAGTCACTCTGATTATATCTTAAGAGGTAGACTGACCCTAGATTATAGAAATCTGAGATAGGGATAAACAGTATTTAATATCACCTCACATTTACAGATGAAAGGAAAAACAAACAAGGTCTAGAAAGATCAAGTAGCTTTCCCAAAGTCACACAAAAAAGAATAGAGTGAACCTGGGTCCAAAACTCAGATCTTTTGGACCTAACCCCCCAAAATGCTCTATTATACATACGTAAACTAATCCCAGCAGACTCAAAGTCACCAATAATCTCCATGTTGCTAGAAAAGTAAATTCTCAACACTTACGAGTTTGACATATCTGCAGTATTTGGTGCAACTAACCCTAACCCTCTTCGTTATAAAACTTCCTTCATTCGGCTTTTAAAACACAACACTTTGGGTTTACTTCCTACATCATTGATTGCAACTTTTCCACCTCCTTTGTTGAATCCTTTTCATTTTTCAACCTCGATGGAGAAGGTGCTTCAGAGTTCAGTCCTTGGACGCTTTTTCTCATTTCTACATATTTACTCCATTAATAAGTACATCCAGTTTCACAGTTTAAATTCCATCTATATGCTGATATAAATTCAACAAATTTATAACTCCAGCCAGGACCTCTCCCTTGAACTTCCAAATCATATATCAACCACTCATCTGGGATGCCACTTAGATGTCTAATGGGCATGCACACACTTAATGTATCCCAGACTGATTCCTAATTTTCCTTTCTCATTCAACGTACTTCTGCACAGATTTGTATACCACATTCAACTGAAGCTTCAGTATTTACCCAGTTCCCAAATTCGGAACCACTCCAACTATTATTTTTCTCTCTCACCCAGCCTATAAGCAAGACTTGTTGGTCTTTCAGCAGCTCCACAGAGCTTAATAGCAGCCACTGTGACCTAAACCATCATTCTTACTCACCTGTATCCTTGTGTTAACCTCTTAATTGGAGTCCCTAAGTCACCCAGTTTGAGTCTTTGCCCAAATGTCACCTTCAATGTGAAGCTTTCCTATACCACCACATTTCAATCAACCCCCTTTACACCAACACTCCATAGGTCCCTTGCTCCAGCACTTAGAATCATCTATCATGTTATTTATATTCCATCTCCTTCCTACTGAATCTGAGCTCTAGAAGGTTTTTTTGTTTTGTTTTTTTTTTTAACTACATCCCTAGGGTGCAGAAAAGATGCTCCATCCACTCATTTTTTGTTGAATGAGTGAATAGACAGAACAAATGTTCCCCACCCTGACTCCACTACCCCCTACTCTTAACTTTCAGTTACTATCTGGTTGCTGAATTTCTTCTCACCTTGTTTTTTTTTCTCCCCCCAGGTGTTTCAACCAGGTGTCCGGGAATCAAGGTACCTGGCTTCTCTGTCTACGCTCTCCTTTGCTTCTCAAACAGCCTGCCTTACTCCTGTGGCAGCAAGAATATTTTTTTTTTACCCACTGACCAGGATCATTCTCTGCTTCTCTGAAACAGATTGGAAGCCTCATGGTGCAATTTCTTTTCCTTTGCCGTAGTATTTTTCCTAACTCTTCCAACCCATAGCAACCCCCACCCCCCATTTCTGAATGTTTTGGGTGCATGCTGGATAATAATAATAAACATTCACATGCTTAAATGTTTGTAACAATAATATTAGGGAGATACTACTCCTACCTATTTTACCAACAAGGAGGCTCAGAAAAGTCAGGCTACTTATCAGAGTTTCAAAGAGTAAAAATTCTAATGCAGGCAGGTCTAAACTCAAATCTCGTGTCCTGAACTCTGTCACACTGTGAGACCCCAAGTTAAATTCTTGGTCTTTTTTAATTAGTTCCTCAAGTTCCTGGGTAGTTTATGTATAAGAACTGTCATATGCCTGCTTTGTCAGCCTGTGACCCCTATGGGGCCCAACACATGCGTGGCTTAATGGGGACTTTCTGCCAAATTCACCAGATTTGTTGGACTTTGGTGGGGGAGGGGAAGAAACAGGACAGCTTTCAGAGCCATTACACAAGAAAAAACATTCAGGTTGGAAAATGCCCCCTGAGGGAACCAGGCAATGAGCCTCTTCCTCTTTTCCCTTGCTGCTTCACTCCTGTATTTGACAGAAACCACAATGGCAGAGACATGTTCCCTACTATAGGAAAAGAAGAGAGAGGTACGCCTTCTCATTTTCCAACCAAATGATTTTCTGCTCCTTAAGTGACCTTTTTAGGCACTACTGTTATGAGGGTCTCAGACACCTTTGGAAGCAGCCAATATAAATTCATCCATCCACCCACTGCCCACTCACCAGTGTTTGTTTATTTATGCCTACCCCTGTACTCAATCCCAGGAGAGACCTGAAATTTCTTCTTTGAAGGGATTATGAAGAAGTTGGTGCAAGTGACAAGTTAGAGAGCAAAATAAGTTACTATATTCATGCACTGTGCTTTATAGTTTATAAAGCATGTTCTTGTACATCTCATCTTAACTTCAACATCTCCTAGCTGCAGACAATGTATCAATGAAGAGCTTGTTCCAAGATCATAGAGTACGTATGCAGATGATTCAAAGTTCAAACCCAGTTCTCAGACTCCAAGTCCAGTGCTCTTTGCACCAATCCACACCAGCCAATTCCAACCTAATGCCTACCGAAGTGACAGAGGAGAATACTAGGTGGGGTCTACTCTCATCACCTTCATGAAAACCAACCCTCAACCACAAGTTGTGTATGCCGTCACTTACCACCCAGGGCTGCCACCTTGCCTAGGACATAGCTGTAGTCTCTGAAAGACAGAGATAACTCCTTATACTTCATTTTTGCCCACAAAGAAGGTCCTGCCATGCTCTGGAAACCCAGCAATATTTTCCTTTAGCCACGGAGTCTTCCTCAGCTACTCTAATCCACACAAACCTGGCTCCTCTCCAAACCAAGCATACAATCAATTTTCAATAACGAAATGCTAGATGAGGGACTATGGAGCAAGAGTGATGGTGAGCAGCAGCATTTCTTATGATCATGACCTCTTTCCATACCTCCTCTCTCTTGTGATCTCATCCCTCCTCTTGACTGTGGGAGACAGGCTAGCCTTGGGAAGAAGAGGAGGTTCCTGCATATTTGTGTCCATGGGCATTGGATGCATTCTGGTGGCCAAGAAGATCAACTGCAGACTCTTCAAACAGAGCTTCCAAGTTTGCTTCTCTAACTTTCAATTTGTGGTAACATGGGAAATCCTACACCCCCTTGCTGGCTAGGGCGCCAGCCCTTCCACCCCAAAACCGTCTCTGAATTCTTGACGTCAGCTGTCAATGTCTCAGACTGAGCCTTGGGACTTTGCCATGTGGGATGTCTTTTGTTAGTGACTCCACACAGTGTGGTTTGGGTGGATTTAGCGCACTCTATAAGGGTTGAGGAAACTGTTGAGGGAGATTAAAGAGCCTGCCCCAGTAGGCAGTCAGTCCACTCCTAGCCAAGAAGAAAGCTAAAAGAGTCACCACTCCTACTGCATGTTCTAACCACTAGACTGAGCTCCTGTTGCTTGACAAAAATGATTTGCTTTTAATTAAAATAGGAGCATAAATTATTTTTATCCCTGTATTATTGGGCGGTAAGTAAATTCACAGTAACTCACTGGATTTTTTAAAATCTATTTTAAATATAAACACACTGCCATATTTTCTGTGGGTTTGAAAGCTTATGTTAAGTTTGCAAATAAGTCAACTCCATAAAGATAACATCTTTCCCTAAAAAAAATGTGTTGTAATCTAATGGCATGCTATGGAAAATTAACATCTTATTAACAACATACATGAACCATCCCTCAGTTGAAAAGGTTCAGAGTTGACCTGAGTTCCTCACTCGGCCCTGAGGCCAGGATGACTGACACGGCAACCTCCAAACCATCTTCCCCCTGGGGGTGTGCTCTGCAACCCTCACAGGACTGCTATTTTATTTTGAGTCATGCTGAACTTTATTTTTGAACCTACCTTGTTACATGTCTGACAGGCCCTGTATTCGCAGAGGGACCTGGATCACTTTGGTCTACCCTGAAAAGACGCCATGTTGGACAGGGCTGCATGGAGATGTGTTCAGATGTCTGTGCACCAAGGATCCAGGGAAACAGCTATAAGGTCGTTAACAGCCAGATCTCAGGCATTTATAGACCAGCCCTTGGTGACAGGAACAAAGCCCTGGACTTCTCCATTCTACGGGAAATAAAAGCCCGAGGCCACATACGCCAGACATAATTTTAGACATAATGAAAGTTACCTTCTTGTGCCCTCTCTTTTTTATAGTAAATATTTTATTTTTTTCTTATTTTAAGCCTTCTTCCATCCTCTTCTACTCCCTTTGTATCTACCTCTCCCTAAAGAGAGGTCTATGTCCCCAGCAGATTACCCAAGGGCCACGGTTCCTTATTGTGTCTCCATGACCAATGTTTTCAGCATCTTTTCTGGGCCTGAGCCTTTGAGACGATTCAGCAGATGTTGCACCCAGACCCACCTTGACCTTACTTCTCTCTCCCACCTCCCTGGACCACTGGTCTTCAGAAATTTTAACAAAATATAAAGTCTATGTAAATAGGGAAAGGGAAAAGCTGTCAAAATCTGCATGAGTTGTTTAAATACCATGAATAAGAACCAGTAACAATAGGCACATCAATGAAGATGTGTTTCCTTCAGACTTGGCCATGTGCCACCCAACGCGAGTCCCCCAGAAAACGCCACTCGGCAAACGAGGGAGCCTGGCTCCCCCGCCCCTTCCTGACACCCCCTCCCTGGTAAAACATTTTTGACAAGCGACTCATCCAGAGCCATTTCCCACAGCTTTCCTTTCATTTGCATACTCATTAGAATAATGTGATTTCGCAAAGTGGAAATGTGTAAGTCCTCACCACGTGGAGAAAACTCTGAACCCCAGATTCCAGATGCTGGCCTGCCTGTTAGGGCGCAGGACAGCCTAGAGGAGCCCAACGTCAGCCGCCCTCCGTGAACACAAACAGCAACTTAAAAGATCAGGACCTTTTATGAAAATCTTCAGAATTGACCTAAAGCAGAAAGGAGGTTTCGAAACGAAAGACATGCCTTTTTTATTAATGAGCCCTGGCATCAGAAAAGGGAAAAATACAGTGATTTCACAAAGAATGGGAGAGCATGCATTTTGCTT